>NC_036639.1:12816398-12934134 GCF_002806865.2 Cucurbita pepo subsp. pepo | reverse complement strand
TTTTTTTTTTTTTTTTTTTTTTTTTTTTTTTTTTTTTTTTTTTTTTTTTTTTTTTTTTTTGTCTGGATTCATAGTATTTATAAGGTAGATGAAACTGTCCAATCAACAAAAAGTTAAAAGATTCGTGCCTAAATATATGACTAGTGCATATTATCTTCTCTGGGTTTTCGGTTTCGGGCTTCCCCTCAAGATTCTAAAATGCATATGTTAGGGAGAGATTTTTCACATCCCAAAGAATGTTTCGTTTCTCTCTCACAATCTACACCTTTGAGAGCCAAAAGTCATAGGTGGCACACCACTCAGTGTCTAGCTTTGATACCATTTGTAACCGTCCAAGTCCACTGCTAGGCAATATTGTCCTACCATTTGTAACCATCCAAGCTCACCGCTAGCAAATAGTATTATAACATTTATAACCATCCAAGCCTACCGCTAGTAAATATTGTCCAACCATTTGTAACCATCCAAGCCCACCGCTAACAAATATTGTCCTACCATTTGTAACCATTCAAGCCTACCACTAGCAAATATTGTCCTCTTTGGACGTAGACGCTTTTTAAAACTTGAGGAGAAGCCCCAAAGAGAAAACTCAAACATATCAATATCTACTAACAGTGGATTAAGGTTTGGGTTTGGGCTTGGGCTTGAGCTTGGGCTTGGGCTGGTTACACCAACCCTACCTAAAAATATTTAACGTGTGTAACCGTGCATTTTTGGTTCTAAAAAAATGGGAGTGATCCTAAAGTTTCTCCACTAAAATTAAGGAGAACAATTCATTTATAGCAAATTGAAAATGGCCATAATATATATAAACCCTAAACCTCCCTTCTTCCCTTTCACTAATTTTCTCTTCCTCTCACCCTGCAAAGGGTAGAGGCAGCCAGCCACACAATCTATACATAACCAAAAAAACAAAAAACAAAAAAAAAAAACAAAAAAAACAAACAAAAAAACCTTAATATGGCAGACAACCTCATTTCTCTAGAATCTTCCATTACCGACGACAACAAGAACAACAACAACAACCTAGTCGGTAACAATGACAACAATGGCAACAATGGTGTCGCCGCTCCTAAGAACACGACGACGAAGAAGAAGAACAAGAGCCTTAACATTCTCAGGGTGGCTTTGATGCTCCTCCGCCGCCGCTCCAGCAAGCCCAATGCTGCTTCTGTTGAGGTTGCCTCTAAGGGCATGTGGAACCGCCTTGTCGCCTCCATCCGCCCTTTACATGTCCAAAGCAATCACTCACCTCAACATCCTCAACCCATTATTGTTCCCTCCATGCCCGACGCCACGTTACGTGCCTCGCCCTCCATCGACTGCTTCGAGGATGTTAAGTCGTCCTCCGCTTCTTCCGTTGATGGCATGAGCCGATACGCTTCCGCTATCAATCTCCAAGAGTTCGACCAAAACAATGATGACAACAACGAGAACGATAATCAAGTCGAGCCAAAAATGGACGAGGATGATAATGTCGATGATATGATCGATGCAAAAGCAGAAATGTTCATAGCTCGATTCTACGAACAAATGAGGCGCTCCAACTCCGACGTTCGTTACCGAGAGATGATTAAGAGATCGATCGGCTAAGACGATGGCGGGGGCGATATGGGAAAATTCTACCATTTTGATGAATGATATTTTGATTTTATGAGGGAAAAAGGGAAAATTAGTGAAGGCTTGTAATAATGTTTGGTATCTAATTATTTGAATCTTTATTAATTTATTTATAAATTGAAAAATAAAATTTATTATTAAATAATTGTATAATTATTGTTGCAATAAATATCTCAATTTTGATTCTAATAAATGTCGTAACAATTATGGAAAATAAATTGACCAAATAAAAAGATAAAAATAGAGTCTAAATTAGAGGGAGGAAATCGTGACCGTTGGTTGATTGTGATCAATATCCATGGACGATCCGGGAGCATTTGGTCTTAATCCACTGTAGGCCCTTCCGCAGCGAATCCTTCACCTTCCCTTCGACCGTATAAACTTTATACTTGGCGATCCTCTTCCTCCGTTTCCCCTCCGGGTCGCCGAACCGCCAGGGTTTCGCAGCCGCTGCTGCCGACCCAACCCGGTTCGTAGATGTAGCCAGATTGGGCGAGCCGTAGATCTGACAGCTGCCGTCTCCTCCGTAGCGTTTGCCGCTGACAATCTCGACGCATCGTCCGCCGCCGTGGGCCGATTGGAAATGGGCCATTGGAATGGGAGGAAGTAAGTTGGAGACGGCGGAGCGGAGAGGGGTAAAATCGGAAAAAGAGAGAGAATATTGGAATGGTGGTGTGTGATGTGTGGAGTCGAGAGTAGTGATACTGGGAGATGAGCTGGAAGCCTTACAACGTTTGGTTTTCCCGATCTCTGTGTCGTACGGAAATCTCTGTTTTATTTTATTATTATTATTATTATTTAATGGTTTTTTCTGTTCATCGTTTTGGGAAATTGCTTAACGGAGAAGAAGGCGGGATCCGGCGAAGCAAGCGCAAAAATCGGTTAGACGTTATTGCAAATTATTTTAAAAAATGGGTAAAAAATCCACTCATTAACCTAAACCCTAAATTCCCGGCTAACATTTCCCGGAATTGGAATTGGAATTGGAATTGAAACATGAGGCAGGGACAAAAATTAGAACCGGAATTAGGAACGAACAGGAGGTAGGGACGGAAATTGGAACAGAAGGCAGGGACGGAATTTGGAACAAGAGGCAATTAGAACTGAAACAAGATGCAGTGACGGATTGAAACAGGAGGCAACTGGAATTGAAACAGTAGGCAGGGACGAAAATTGGAACAGGATGCAATTGGAATTGAACACATGAGACGGGGACGGAAATTGGAATAAGAGGCAATTAGAATTGAAACAGGAGGCAAGGACGGAAATTGGAACAGGAGGCAATTGGAATTAAAACAGGAGGTAGGGACGGAAATTGGAACAACAGGGATGGAAAATTGGATAAACAGTTGGATCAGGAGGACGGAAATTGGATTAGGAGAGCAATTAGAATTGAAACAGGAGGCAATTAGAATTGAAACAGGAGGCAAGGACGGAAATTGGAATAGGAGGCAATTGGAATTGAAAACAGAAGACATGGACGGAAATTGAAACAGGAGAGGTGGAAATTGAAACAGGAGGCAAATGGAATTGAAACAGGAGACAGGGAAGAAAATTGAAATATGAGACAGGGACGGAAATTGGAACATGAGGCAATTGGAATTGAAACTGGAGATGAGATAATTGGAATTGAAACAGTAGACAGGGACGAGAATTGAAACATGAGACAGGGACGGGAATTGAAACATGAGACAGAGACGAAAAATGGAACAGAAGGCAAGGATGGAGATGACACAGGCTTCCCGGTTTCTGTCCCGCCCCACTTCGTAGACATGTCTACGTCTTTTCAAACGAAAGCCTATCTATCGGTAAAAGCTGCAATATTTATTCAAGCTCGAGGTAACAGGTGCAACATATATCAAATTTTAACGTGCAATTTGATGGAATTGATAAATTGACATCTTCCCTAAAAGATTTATATTGAAGGTAGAAAGAGACCACTGTCAAACGTGAAAAACATCGAATATATTCTAAAGAGTCAAAAAACACGACCGATAACTTAATTGAACTCTCTAGAAATACGTGCAACCATAAGCTCCACTTGAACAATAAGACATCCATTCGTTCGAGGTCGAACGCAAAAGCCAAATAACACGTTTACGACCATTAGATAAGGAAAGGAGTCATTTTCCACCAAAGTTTGTGACTTTTTTCAAAAGCATACATACAACCAAATGAGACAAATACTACGACTTCTACCAAATTCTATACAACAATGGAAAGTTTCGTTCCACGTAAGATACCCTTTCTTACCAAATATTTACTTAACTTCCAACCCAACAAATAAAAGACGTGTACCAAATAATTTATGATTGAATTTTGGATATATAACTAATAAGCATTAGAAAATCGTCATATTAAATAAGAAAATTGTACTGTCATATTCGAGATAAGAACGAAACTAACTTGTCGAGAACAATAAAGAACGAGAACAAATATTAAATTAAAGATAATTATTGGTTTGGGGTCTTACAATATTCTCGACCATGCACATTATGTTTATTTATTAAAATTAAAATCAAATGGTCAACTATTCCAAACAAAGAACAAAACAAATTTCAAATTACAAACACAAACGTAAGGGATTACATAATCAAATCAATCAAATCACAACCAACCCAGCGTCCACGCTTGTATACCACCCAGTGTCTAACTCTGATACCACTCTAAAGCCACCGCTAGTAAATATTGTCTCACACCGTTACGTATCGTCGTCAGTCTTAGTTTTAAAACGCGTCTACTAGAGAGAGTTTTCCACGTATTTTGTTCCCACCTTCCATCGATGTGGGGTCTCACAGTATCACCAACATACCCGAAAAACAAGACGTGTAGTTGGATCGAATCCATTTGAAAAATTGATATTAGAATATGAAGTATTAATGTGAATTAATGATGTAATTAATAGAGTAACCCATGGCACGTGTCATATCCATCCACATTAAATTTAGATAGCAACTTCCGTGATACTTAGGTAGGAAATCCCTCCTTCCATTTAATAACCTCTCCTCCCCACAATACCTAATAAAATTCAACTATTTATAATTATTAATATTCTATTTAATGCTTTTTAATCTATCAAAATTACTTACCAAAATTTTTATTTTTTTCTTCATATTATAAATTAAAAAAAAAAAAATTATTGGTGGGTATGGTTACTATTATAAAATTTTATTTTAAATTTTTCTAAAATTATGGAAAGAAATCAAATTAAAATTTATATGGAATTTTATTATTGAGTTTTGACTTTTTTAACCCATGTGCTAGATTCAAGATTTTTCATAATTTATTTATTTATTTATTTATTTCATTTGGTTTTGAGGGTTTTGTTAATTAAAATTAAAATTATTTATTGGTTAATTAATGAAATGATTTTTTAATTTTTATTAATAATTCAACATCAAATATATTCAGCTTCGGATTCTCACCCACTGGTTCATCTTCCCCAAATTCACAATTCTAGAGAGAGAAAACGGAAGAGAGAGAGAGAGAGAATGGATGAAAATGGGGTTTCTGAGAAATGGTTCCAAGGGATAAGAGGCTACTGGAAGAAAAGAACCTACCAGAAACTTAACCGGTCGTCACGGCGGCGGAGGCGGCTGGCCCAGATCGGGTTCGGGTCGACCCAAAACACGCGGCGGCGGTTCTGGCGGTTCAAGATCTCTCCGAAGCTCCGATTCCTTCGGAAATTTCCATCCCCGAAGAAACTCCTCATCCGCCTCCGTGATGCCTATGTCAATATGATGCTCGGATTAGCTAATTCCCGGGTTTTCTCCGGCGGCGGCGCCGCCGTTATGTGCGACGGCATGGCCGGTTTTGGCAAGCGGCCGGCGAAGGAATACGACGAGAAGATCATTCTGGAGATCTATAAATCCATGGTGGCAGCCCAGCGGCAGGTGGTCCACCGCCCCGCTGCCATTGCCGGACCCGAATTGGAAACACCCGGGCCCAGGTGAAAAATATATGTTTTTTTAATTTTTAATTTTTCAGCATTATTTCAATTTTAGTCTTTGTTGTTTAATATAAATATTTTAATAATCTCATAATTAATTGAAGATAAATATATAATGCTTGTTATTTAACAAATTAATTCAAATTTACACCATAAATTATATTATTAAAACAATTCAGCTGTTTTAAGAAAAGCGACGTCGTTTTAATCTTCATTATTTTTTAAATGGGAAATAATTATTGTTTAATTAATATTCAGTAAGAGCTTATTAAATCAATTTGGACTTTACCTTTGAATTTTAGGGTTTTTTTAAAAATATATTTATGTTTAATTTGGAATCATTGAGAAGAAAGCACATGGGCTTTCTCTAGTCAACTCATTTCCATTGAGTCGAGTCGGGTCAAAGTTGTTAGCGGAAACGAGATAGATTAAAAAAATAAATATTATTAAAACGTAATAAAATAAGTGTTTCTATTCGTAAGTGTTGGTCAATTGACATTAAAAACTAAGCTAATTACGTCTGGTGTTAAATTTATTAAAAGAATAAAATTAGATCAGTGAAACTCGCCAGTAAATCCTTCCTATTCTCTTGGATCTCGAGCAACATCTTTATCTCCTTCAAGTTTCTATATTGTTGAATACTTAAGTATTGTCAATTCACTCGGTCTTTGTCTACTTTATCGATGTTTCTACCACGTCGACAAGGTAGGTACGTAGCGATCATGTCGTTTATGCATCGTTTGATCACTTTCGCCTAGTTTAGTTGGATCATATGTACTTTTTAATTGGGCCTAAGTCGATTTGGGCTTTTTGTAATTGGGCCTAAGTCGATGTGGGCTTTTGGATCATGGTCCAATTGAATTGGACCTTAAATCTAAGCTTTTGATTTCCTTTTAGTTTGACCCATTCAATATCCAACTTAAAATTAAATTAAATTAAATTAAATTTTCTCAATCAAATTTTATTTATATTTAAACCATTTTTTTAGGATTCTTATTATTAACACGCGAGAAAAGAAAAAGAAATGTTTCTCAATAATTTTATAATTTGAAATAGTAAAAATGGTTGAAGTCAGTAGTTAAAAATTCTGGTAAAATAAATAAACCAGTGGTAACTTTATTTAATATATAATGGGATAAAATAATTTTAAATTCTAAGAGATAAACTTTAAATATTTATAAATTAATTAATTTAAACCGTTCTATCGAGATCAATTCATTTACAACGACTTAATTAAAAGAATTATAAATTCTTATGAGAAAGGAGATGAATCTTCTTCGAGAAACATGTTCATTGTCACAAATTCGATGTTTTTTTTTTTCCGAGTCTAAAAAAATCATTGTCACTAGACTAACAACGCGGATTTTATACGTCATTTTGATAATCAACTGATTTAATAAAATATTTGAATTATTACCAAAATTCAAAAATAAAAATTAAATAATTATTTTAATATTGTTTAAAATTTTGGCAATGGATAATGATATATCCAAAAGAGTGGATAATATTTTAAGGATAAAAGGGTAAAGTTTGTGAATATTTGTATTAATTTAGTTAAATAATAATAATAATAAATAAATAAATAAATAAATAAAAAAAGTAATTGACCTTCTAACCCCCAAAATTTTAATAATTAATATTTAGGTCATTGTGGGGATCCGCGGAAAAAGAGGCCTCTTCACTGTACCACGTTGTGGGTCTGCAGCTTTGTCTTCTTCCATTGCTCTGCAACCAAGAGAGTAATAGAGGGAGAGAAGCTGAGGAGAGAGGGAATTGCATTGTAGACCGGCCGCCGGAAAACTCCTCTCTCCGGCGTTTGTTTTGAGGTCTGATTTCGGTTCAATGCTCTTGTCTACATCGTTATAATCTTTGTCTTCTTTTTTCTGCCTTTTTCGTTTCTCTGCTTGCTTTGTTCCCACGGCATACTTTGTCGCTTTGATACGCACTCGCAGGGAGGAGAAAGATTGATTCGATCTCGTTCAGAGGTTATATTTGTTGTTGATTTTACATGTATTGTTTTAAAGAGAGCTCTAGAGGACGTTAAAGGAACCCTAACGGTCATTCGAACGTGTTCTTTATTGTCGATTTTGGTAGATCGATTTGGTTTGAAGTGGAAGGAGGAGGAGGAGGAGGAGGGGATTTAAAGGGTGAATATGCCTTGGTTGGTGAAATTATCGAGGGTTTTCTCTGCCGCAATGGTGATGATTGTGCTTGCTCCGGCTTTGCAATCGTTTCCTCCGGCTGAAGCCATTCGATCCTCTCATCTTGATTTTTACCTTCGTTTACCTTTTCATATTGCTTCTTCCAGATCGTTGAACCGATTCTCCTTCCGAAAGGCATCTACATTCCGCAATGCCGGTCAGTGCCGTGGCGGTGACCCTAAATTTTCTGGGAAATTTGGTGTGTGCGATCCGAATTTGGTTCATGTTGCCATTACGCTTGACGTGGAGTACCTTCGTGGCTCTGTTGCGGCCGTCAATTCGATTCTTCGAAACTCACTTTGTCCGGAGAGTGTTTTTTTCCATTTCCTCGTTTCGGATACCAATCTCGAGGATTTCGTTCGATCCACTTTCCCTCGGTTGAATTTCAAAGTGTACTATTTCGATCCGGAGATTGTCCGCGATCTGATCTCCACCTCGGTGAGGCAAGCTCTGGAGCAGCCGCTTAATTATGCTAGAAATTACTTGGCTGGGTTGCTCGAATCTTGTGTCAAGAAGGTAATTTACCTGGATTCTGATCTAATTGTGGTTGACGATATCCGAAAGCTATGGACGACGAGTTTGGGTGAGTGGACAATTGGAGCTCCTGTGTACTGCCATGCCAATTTCAGCAAGTATTTCACAGCGCGTTTCTGGTCCGACGACAGATATTCCGGCACATTTGATGGAAGAAAACCCTGTTACTTCAACACCGGCGTTATGGTCATAGATCTGGTTAAGTGGAGGGATGGTGGGTTCACGGAGAAAATTGAATGGTGGATGAAGCTTCAGAAGAGTAATCGCATCTATGAACTTGGGTCACTGCCGCCGTTCCTGTTGGTTTTCGCCGGAAACGTGGCGACCATCGAGCACCGGTGGAACCAGCATGGTTTAGGAGGTGATAACATCAGAGGCAGCTGCCGTGACCTCCACCCTGGTCCGACGAGCCTCTTGCATTGGTCCGGCAGTGGTAAGCCATGGTTGAGGCTGGACTCCAAACAACCATGCCCACTGGATTCTCTATGGTCACCATACGACTTGTACGGATACTCCCAGTAAAGAAAACTTAGGGGATATATGAGGTCGCCGGTAAATTTCCAGCAGGAATGTTTTGACGCTTATCTTGATAAAATTTTCAATTGTAGTCCTATTTTTTTTTTTGGTTTTTTGTCTCTCTCCAGTCACTTTGTGCTTCTTCTTCTAACTCCATCTTCCAGGCGATGTGTATCCTATTTTACGATTTTTACTGGCTCTGAAAAATAAATGGGAAAAAACGGGCCATTCGATTTGTTTGTACAGATTTTGCATTCTTTTATGAATGGAAACTTGATGGTGGTTTTCCGTGTATTGATATCAACAATCAATCAATTCTGTTTCTTGCTCCTTTCTTTGCTCTTGCTAGTTTGGTATGATTATTTATCAGAGTGTAGCCATCCAATCCTTCACATGGTGATCTTGCCTGAAGTGATCAAGTTGTGGTTTATGGACATGGAATTTCCTTGGCTGACCCAACACAGATTATTCGCTGCAGCACTCTGGCTCCATCTAAACAACAAATTTGGCTCTTGGGATTCTCCTCTCATAAGGTACGGTTAACATTTCATATATGTCTCTTACTTTGACTCATTTCAAGAATTGTGTACATTGATGCACCAGCACATAACTCTATAGGCATACACCACTATTCTCAAGGGATTTTCTGTTAAAATTAGAACCGAGTTGTCAGACTTTAAGCAAAGTTGGAACATTTTTTTTAGCCTCAACGTCTGGGTTTTCTTTCTAAGATCAGAAAGTGTGGCCTACGTTTTGAGAATTGGAAGAAGGGTATCAGGAAAATATGGGAGCATGAGGGTTTGGGCTTTATGCTAGTGTGTATAAATTATTAGAAACTTATCCTGAATTGCCACAAGTGGCCAAAAGGGATCGATTGAATGTTTCTAAGATATCCCAATTTGTGCCAGTTGTAGGTCGAAATTGTAGTATTGGAAGAATCTTAAAGGTGTTTTGGTAAGAGGTAAAGTCCATGGTCTCTTTTGAGTTAAAGAAAAGCGGATTCGGTGGCATGTTCAGGTGACTTGTTAACTACTCATTGATCCAATGTCATTTTCTTATGGCCTTACCCAAACGGGTGGGGTCATACCTCCATATGCTTTTCTTTAGTCCTTCCCTTTTCTTACTATCATTTTTTCTAGAAGATATCATCATGGTACGAAGATTTGATCATGTTAAGAGTTCTAACTATTGAGCTATCCTCAGGTTGGTTTCTTCCTCTGCATTTAGATGCTATATATTTATTTCTTTTGCTCAAAATGGTAGCCCAAAAGTAGGCGGATTGATGAAGGGGAAGTAACAGATTTATCCATCCGTTTCACTATTAATACTCTTTTGTCGCTTAGAAAGGCAAAAGTTGAGGAATTTATAGTTAGAACAGCATGTAGGTTGAAGGATCCCCATGTGTCTCATTGTTCACTGTGTGGGGACAAGTTCTGATGTGGCTGACTAGATTGGATAAACTTTACCTATAGCTCATCTGAAGTTTATCAAATTAATTGTATCAAATTTGGTTCTTTATGTTAAGTATCCAATTAATTGTAACTGAATTTTCCCATGACATTACATGTAAGTTGGCTGAAATTGTAGCAGGTGAGCTTCCACTTGGTTCTACATCAACTTTTTAAATTACAGTTTAATAGGTAACTAACCTCGTGCTCTATTTATCATTGCATTTTTTATGTAGATAGAAAATCTAGATTTTTCTTTCTTTGCTGTTAAGTTGAGTGAAGTCAGAATACCACACGTGGCAGGGGCCTCCATGATTGGATTGATCTTTATTCTGAAAATAATTTACTTATTTTAGTCTTTTGTGCTTTGTCTTTGGATTAAGGATGAGGCAAACATCTATCCCTTTCTTCCCTTTAAGTCTCATTGCTCGTGCCGTCATGCCAGACTGGTTCTTGTGATTATTTTAAAGACAGATATGCCTTAATGTTGCTTTGTTTTTCCTGAATAGAAGTAAAACAAAAAGATCTATACAATCACAGCCGTTGGGAGAAATCTAAATCTTGAAATGGACGGCTAGTAGTGTGGGGAATAGAAGAAAATCGATGGGGTTGGGATGTATGATGAACGCCACATGCACGTAGTTTTCAAAAAAGAGTAAGCTTTGGATCCCTTACAGCTTGAAACAGCCATGGAATTGATCTTGAAATGAGGGGACCATTCTTCTGCTGCTCTGGATTTTTAAATAGTTTTTATGCATTTTCTTGAGCTTTAGATTTTTCTCATTGAATATTGTATCGCTCTCTCTTTCAGATGTGATCTAAACGAGGAAGCACACACATATGATTCGGACCTAAATTTTGCCCACAAAGGAATCTTTCTGTGATGTTCCACATTGGTTGGGGAGGAGAACGATACACCCTTTAATAAGGAGTGTGGAAACCTTTCTCTAGCAGACGCGTTTTAAAACCTTCAGGGGAAGTCCAAAGAGAACAATATCTGCTAGCGGTGGGTCCGGGTCGTTACACTTTCGAACTTGTGAAGGATATGGAGGTAATAGCTGTATATGTGTGTGCATAGAAATCTTTTGTTTTATGATTTTTTTTTTAGTTTTTAAATAAACTTTGTGGTTTCTATAACAAGATTGTTATCTGTGTCACTAGTTGAAACAATGGTTTTCTTGCTGGATGCTTTATCTTTCATGTCTTTTAGTATCTGATCATCTGAGTAACACAATCCATCAAATTTAGCAGCTGATCATATAATCCTCATCTGATCGATTGTGCTCGATTATTGCATTGGTTGATTGATTCGTGGTACTATGACTTTCAGTAGTTACTCTTGTAAAATCAATTTGAACATAGCTAAATAGATAAAGACCAGGGTGTATTGAGACTTATGGAATGATATCGTGATGAAATGTTTGTAGTAGGATGATGAAATGTTTGTAGTAGGAAAATGTAGCATTGTGAGGGATGAATTATGCCAATTATAGGCAACTATCATAAATGCATTAATTAATTAAAGCTGCTACAAAGTAATTGTAGTGGTTTGCAATATATTGGGACCATGATTTTTGGATTGAATAGATTTTTCATCCGTACAATTATTTTGGATCTAACTACGCACACATTTAGAAAGTTGTCCCAAATGGGTTTCAGTATGGTTGGGAGTTGCTTTCCAAAATAGTCAGTTCGAGTTGCAAACAGGGCGTTGTGCCTCGAGAAAATGTTCTTAACCGACCTCGTTGCCCACCGGAGCGCTTGGTGAAGCTTGCCTTTCAGGTTGTTCAGCGTGTTGACTCAAAACACGTCGTGATTGGTGACATTGTAGAGACTATTAGGTACTAAATTTATAATTCAAACATTTTTTTTTACTAGATTGTAAGAAAATATTTATAAAATTGATCATTTGTAAAATTTTCTTTGAAGTATAAATTGAGACCTGTTGTAACGATGGATCGTCACACAATTCTAAGTCAAGTGATTTCTACTTCAATGGAGATAAAAATTCAATTTGTTGCCGTAGTGATTGGAAATCTCGCGGGGAAATCTCATGAACTTAGTAGTCTCATGCCTCGACCAAAGTAACACTTTTTTGAAGAAAATAGGTTAGCTTTTACGTCACGAATCAATTAATTACTTCTCACGGAGAAACCCCATATACTTAGCAGGCACACACCTTAACCACTCGAAGAAACCCCATATACTTAGCAGGCACACACCTTAACCACTCGTAGAAACCCCATATACTTAGCAGGCACACACCTTAACCACTCGTAGAAACCCCATATACTTAGCAGGCACACACCTTAACCACTCGTAGAAACCCCATATACTTAGCAGGCACACACCTTAACCACTCGTAGAAACCCCATATACTTAGCAGGCACACACCTTAACCACTCGTAGAAACCCCATATACTTAGCAGGCACACACCTTAACCACTCGTAGAAACCCCATATACTTAGCAGGCACACACCTTAACCACTCGTAGAAACCCCATATACTTAGCGCACACAAACCCCCTTAACCACTCGGCCAAAGCAACACTTCTTGTTTAAAGAAAATAGGTTAGTTGTCACGTCGATATAATGATAAAAAGCTCAACACGTTGCCTGAGAGATTCGAACTCTCGCGGGGAAACCCCATGTACTTAGCAGGCACACGCCTTAACCACTCGGCCAAAGCAACATTGGTTGTTTGAAGAAACTAGGTCATCTATTGCATCAACTTCTCTTAAATTCAAATCATCAAAAGAGTATTATTATTTTTTATTTTAAAAAAATAGTACAAATCCAAACAAGTAACCTTATTTTATTAAAATATTTTTTTNACTAGGTCATCTATTGCATCAACTTCTCTTAAATTCAAATCATCAAAAGAGTATTATTATTTTTTATTTTAAAAAAATAGTACAAATCCAAACAAGTAACCTTATTTTATTAAAATATTTTTTTATTAAAAACAGGTAAAGAAGAAAGAAGAAAGAAGAAAAAAAAAAACAAAAAAACCAAGCAAATCGTCGCCTGAGAGATTCGAACTCTCGCGGGGAAACCCCATGTACTTAGCAGGCACACGCCTTAACCACTCGGCCAAAGCGACGCTTTTTGTCATAAAATTAATATATCAATATTAAAATTATAAATTAGGATTGGATCTTGGGCTCAATTTATGGACTTATTATATTTGGGCCCATGGGTCATTTATTATTAAAAAATTGTATAGGTAAACAATCCAACCCTAGCCTTTGAGATGATAATTGATATCTTATATACTTTACTGTACTCGAACCATATGCAATTTTTTTTTAAGTTTATGCCGTACTTCTCTCTCTTATTTATTTTCCATTCTTCTCTTAGCGAGCCCCATGTTTCAAAGTTCACGAAGAAAACTCACGACTAAATTCATCTTCTCTCACTTATTTCTCTCACTAGAACCATAACCTACGTTTTCTTTTACGAACAACAAAATGTAATTTTCCCTATATTTATATATACAAATAAGTTACCAAATAATTCTCCAATTTTTCTCACTTCAAAAAGTCATATTGTGTACTTTACAATAAAGTCCATAATTGAATTCGGGTTATAATAAGAATGAATTTATAATTTAAATTTGATTATTGATACCTACGAAAATCAAGACACAAAATTAAATGCTGAAAATCAAATCCAAACTGCCAAACCATATAAAAATTGACATTAATTCAATTAATATATATATATATATATATATATATATAATTAAGAACTAAATGCCAATATTATTTAATTTAGTGAGATGAGGTGCCATTTTCTACTACGAAATAAATAAATACTTCAAAATTCATTTTATTTTAATTTTTATATATAAAAAAAATGAATTAATGGGTAAATCCAAAATATAATAATTAATGCCCACAAAATGACAACTCATTTCACAAATTAAAAGAGAATAAAAATTTGTACTTTTTCATCCTTTGATGTTGGAAGAATCAACCAGATTTTGTATTTTTATTTTTTATTTATTATTATTATTATTATTATTATTTTTTTTTAAAAAAGGCACATTGGTGAGGGAATCTATACCAATTTTCTTTTTCTTTTTCTTTTTTTTTATTGGAATATTTTCCACCTTTACATCCTTCAATTGCTTGTATTTGGGTTTTGCATAACTTTTAATTGAATTAATTAATAAATAAATAAAATAAAATTCCAAAATTTCATTTTAGTCCTTATATTTAACGTATTTCAATTAACGGTGAAAATTTAAACCCCTCATTACCTATTTTTAGACTAATTATATTATACGTTCGAGTCTAATATTGCCAAATTTGCAAAAATATCCTCTCTCTTTCACAAAATCAAATTCCTAAGGGCATAAAAAGAAAAAGAGAAACATACGAGGAGCAAAAGGAAAATTGCTCTTTTATAAATTATTTATTTATTTATTGAATAAATTCCAAATCAATTTTTTTTTAATTATATTTTATTAACTATACAAATTAAGAAATATATATTTTTTATTCAATAAGTCGAAGATTTAAATATTTAACTCTATATATTCGAACCGACAAATATGAGACATTCCAATTTAAATATTTTACTTTAATTATTTCTTTTTTATTTTTTTTTTAAATGTTGTTGCCAGCTAAAACTTAGAATCATTATAATGATGAATTACTTTAACTTTGTCCATGTCCATGTGAGAATGAAATTGATCCTTATTTTGCAAGCCTAAGTTGTAAAATGGGAATCCTATAACTACAATCATATATTTTATTTTTTATTTTTTATTTTTATTTAAATAAATTTAAATAAATATTCAATTTTATGTTTAATAATTCAAAATAATTTTAAATTGTAGTGCAAATTGATGATCTGAGGGAAGAATAAAAATTGTGATGATGACGCGTGTGATATTCTTTTGGCTTTTTTTTTTTGTGGTGAAAATAAAGTGTATTAATTTCATGAAGCATCAAGTTTTAATATAAAGTTTAGAAATTTAATAAAATCATATAGTATAGATATTATGAAGAATAAAACTCGAAATCTATAGTATATGATTAAAATCATTTAATTAAGTGTATTAATTACCTTTTTCTTTTCTTTTCTTTCTTTCTTTAATTATTATTTCTCAATCATAATACAACAATTAATTATTTTTAATCACACCCAAAATTGCCCCTTAATCATATCATTCCTCTCTCTTTGCTATTGTTTGCGGGAGGGTAGAAAAGGTCGATTTCCCTTTTTGGTTGAAAATTCATGACTTTAAAGATTGTAAATTATTTGGGACTTTTAGAATAGGAAAAAGTATATTTAACTAAAACAATATTTCAACATGTCTAAGCGGTAAAAATCTTATATTTAAGCGGTAAAAACCTCATATCTATAAAAATAAGGTCAACTCGAACTGGAAGAAGCCATGACATGTAAGCAGCTCGGAGGGTTTTTACCACTTGTCAAGCTCTGATTGGTGTAAGTATGTCTCGTAGTAAAAGAAAAGAAAAAAACTGAAGCGTGACATGGGTCCACGTACAACCCTCGATGGGGGTCCCACGGAATCCGAAGCTAGCTGGATACAACAACGAACCAAAAATTTGAACTTTATGGACAATGAATATATTTAGGCTCAATTGACAATTGTAACCTGGAAATGCCATCACTTTTAATTTTTTTTTTTTTAAAAAAATATAATTTGGAATTGAATTCATTCTTGATGGGGTTTTATTATCTGTTTAAGAAAAAAAAATTATAGTCTTAGTAACAAGCCTTAAGGGAAACTCAAGCCTCATTCATATTTTTCGGGATGATATGTGGCTTTGTCAGATCTTAGGTGAGATTCTCTCTTGCCAACTGAACCTAACTCTTATGGAATTCAAGTTTGTTCAGCCACACACGTTGTCCGTGCATGTATATTCAATTATCTGTGACTTGAAAATTCCGTTTTAAAGGAAGTTGCTCGAGACTTTGTCTCGCAACGCTTGACCTCGTTGTAACACACGTATGTGCTGCATGGTAGCTCGCTTAGATCACATGGCTCACGAGTGGTAGAGAACTGATACCATGTCTCCCCCTAAGGTACATTCTCAACCATTTTTTGTCTCGACCTCGTTGTAACACATGTATGTGCAGCATGGTAGCTCGCTTAGATCACATGACTCACAAGTTGTAGAGAACTGACACCATGCCTCTCCCTAAGGTACATTCTCAAACATTTTTTGTCTCGACCTCGTTGTAACACACGTATGTGCAGCATGGTAGCTCGCTTAGATCACATGGCTCACGAGTGGTAGAGAACTGACACCATGCCTCCCCCTGAGGTACATTCTCAAACATTTTTTGTCTGGCAGAAATAGACATAATTTTGGCAAAATAGTCATACGGTCTTGTGGAACGTTGTTCGCGATGAGCATTCATATTTAACATGGATGAGCTTAACTCCAGAGCCGCATGCCTAAACTCCTTCCAGAATCTTGATTTCAAGGTTAAGGCCTGAGCCCCTAACCATTTATCAAGCATATCTTTGTCACTTTTTGTCTAATTGTTAACTACATCTTGATTATGCCTCATCTTAGCTTCAATGTACATCTCTTTGGTGTGTTAGATGATGCACTATCCTCCTCAGTCGCATCATGATACGTGTCGGATGGGCACCACTTGAAGAACGCCACCTTGTCTTCTTATGTCAGGGTCACAACCTACTCCCTTCTTAGTACGTTATGACCGTTTAAAATTTTATTAAATAAATAATTCAAATTTATGTCTAATAGATCAATTACTTTTAGAAAATACATATAAAATATGTTATACGAAGACAATTGATATTTATTATAAAAATTTTAAAATTTAGAGACTTTCTGAAAAAAAAAAAATAATAATAACAAATACTTATACTTTAATTATATACACGCTATAATAAGTGAAAAATAATACATCCATATCAATTAAGGTATGGTTTTAAAATTACTAAATGAATTATACTACAATTATTTTACAACAACTCTTTATGCATTATTTCATTTAAAGTTTGCATTATAATATTTAATACCATAAGTTCAAAAGCTACATGAGTTTAATTATAACTTAGAGATAATATTGTTCTAAGCATAAGATATTTTATTACATTTTATATCATATAAAAATTTAATTAAAACATTTATAATATCAAAGATCGGTTAATGAAATTATACATACGTAAACTATACTACAATTATTTTACAATAATGTTAGCTTTGAAATTCATAATAAATTCAAAACTTATTGAAGTTTGTGTTAGAGATAAAATAAAATTTCAATAATATTAAAACTTTAATGAAAAAAAAATACAGTTGTCACACCCTTTAATTGCATTTAAATTTGTTACAATAGTTTTTTTAAATGATTTTTTTAATTTTTAAATTATAAAACTCGTGGAAACCCGCTAACTAAATCGTAGATCATTTTTGAAATAATTATAGTACTTTTTTAAAATTAGTCTCGAAAATACATCAAATATTTTTAAATTTGATTTAAATAAATAAATGTATGTTTAATTAATATTTTCATCGAATATTTAATAAAATATAAGATTGAAAAATATAATAAAACTAAGAATATAAGGACAATAAGATTTGGATAAACAAAGTCAATTTCTGTCGTATCAATCAAATGGACGTTCGATTTTAAATTGGTTAATTTCTATAGTTTTTATTTATTTATTTTTCAAACTTCAAAATTTAAAATGAAGTTTTCAATAAAGTTTTTATTAATAAATATCTTTACAAATTATTAAATATTAAATTAAATTTACTCTATATATTTTAATAAATAAATTAAGAATATTAAGACTAAAAAATGTTTAAAGAAAATGAAAGTTATTATCTATATCAACAAGATACACCATTCTTTTTAGTTATTCACAGTAGCAATTTTGAATAAATATAAAAAATTATTATTTTTCGTGTTCAACAGACAAATGTACAAATCTTAATATACTCGTATGAAATCTTGTCTCCATGTAATCGTGTCTAATTACAATTATTTTTTATCTGTAATTACAATTATATCACAAAAATATCAGCATATTTATATTTAATTAAAAGTCAAATTATTATATATGGTAACATATTAATAGGCAAGGAATATGTAGAAAAATTATTACTACTATCATCATTAACAATGACTTAAATCAATTTTGTTTAAAGTTTTTTTTTTTTTTTTTTTTTTTTTTTTTTTTNTAATCTAAAAAATATTAAATTCTAAATTTCCTCGACATTAAATCCCCAATTTATAAACTATCATAAAAAAAATTATTCGATGTAACAATAATTTAATTAGAATTATAACCAAACTTTAACTTTACATTTAAGCATATACCATACACAAAGACTTCCCATTAATTTGGCTTAATGTCACAATCCAAAAAAGGTAAAAAATTATAAAGTAATGGAATTAATTATTAAGGAAGCAAGTAATTAAAAGGACATTAAGATAATATATTTTGATATTTAGTCGATTAATTAGGCTTTCCAGTTGAAGTCGGCTCATTAATTAGATAACAATTAGTTTAACTATGTGTTACGCGGTAAGACAGGACTAAAGTTATGATGTATTAAATATAATTAAATTATAAGTTTAGTCCTTAATTAAAATTTAAATTTGTAAAGGTTAAATCTATAATTTAGATATAAAATTAAAAATTCTATTATATATAAAATTTTAAATTGAATTTAAAAATTAAAAACGACAAATTAATTAATTGCAAGGAAATAATCCTACGTGGCAAAATCACAGCATTATTCACGTGACACGTGGTGCGGCAAAAAAATCAGCACCATGGACGTCTCAATTTTAAATTCCCATTTAGTTCCAAAAACAAAGATTAAAAGAATTGCCGGCCCGCGCGTTAAAGAGCCGTTAGGTGGAGGCTTAGCACTAGGCTCGGATACAGCTTCGGATACAGCTTCGGAAAGCAGAAAAGCAGTACAGAGTATCAAAGGCATAGGAATTACAGATAGAGAGAGAGAGAGAGGAAAAGCAAAAGCAAAAAAGCGTGAGGCAATGAAGAACTGATAGCAAAGAAATGCCAACAAACTCCATTACCCATCAACCCAATTTTCCATTACCGCCACCACCAACAACAACTTCAACAGAAGATCGCCACTCTGCTCGTTTTTTCTTGCGGATCTATGATTCCAGAAGAAGCCCAAATTCTGATGCAGTTTGTTGAAATTGGGTATAGAATTTGATACTCTTTTCGGGGAGTTCTGTTTCTGTGTAAAAAGATGGAAAGAACAATGTTGTTTTCAGTGGCGTCTGTGGTCGAAGATGTTCTTCAACAACATGGAAATCGTCTTGGTGATGGAGGAGGAGGTTTCGATTTGGAATCTCGAAGAGCAGAGGAAGCTGGTAACTCTGATTTTTTCTAATCTTCTTTTTCCCAAATCTTTGGAATCGGATGAATCAGTTCGGAAATCGATTTTCAAAGAGAAAGATGTTTGAATATACATTCTACCAACAAGAACAATTTGAGTATCTTTATTACTATATTTAGAAACGGATGATAAGAATTTGCGATCCTTTTTTTTTTTTTTTTTTTTTTTTTTTTTTTTTTTTTTTTTTTTTTTTTTTTTTNGTGGCTGAGAAAGATGATCGGAGTTGTTGCAGCTAAAGATTTGCCGGCTGAACCATCAGAGGAAGAGTTTAGGCTTGGATTAAGAAGTGGGATTATTCTCTGCAATGTACTGAATAAGGTTCAACCAGGAGCTGTGCCTAAGGTGAGCCAAATCCAAATTTGGGTTGTTTTAATGTTTTTAGGCCAAATTCACATCTGTGTTCTTCCCAAAAACAATTGTTAGGTGGTTGAAAGTCCTTGCGATTCTGCCCTCATCCCTGATGGAGCTGCGCTCTCAGCATTTCAGTATTTTGAGAATGTGAGGAATTTCCTTGTTGCTATACAGGAGATGGGAGTTCCTACGTTTGAGGCATCTGATCTAGAGCAAGTATGTTTAAAGAGAGGAAGAAAAAGTGTCATTGAGTTCTTGAAAAGGGTCCTTTGATGATAAGTTTTGGTTGTTTTTTCAGGGAGGTACGTCTGCTAGAGTTGTTAATACTGTTCTTGCACTTAAATCTTATGGCGAGTGGAAACGTGGTGGGGGCTATGGAGTTTGGAAATTCGGTGGGAATGTTAAACCTGCTACTGTCTCCGCTACTAAGTCCTTTGTGAGGAAGAATTCAGAACCATTCACGAATTCCTTGTCTAGAACTTCCTCTTTGAATGACAAATCTTTCAATCCTTCCAATGTGGTTTGTTTCAATCTTACGTTGTTTGTTTGTTTGTTTGTTTCTCATGTTTATTTTGTTTAAGCTTCTTTTAAACTCTAGTGTTTGTTTCTTGTCAATTGTTCATTGTAGCAGTCTAGTTCTCGCTCCTCGCTCATTCGTGCACTTTTGACGGATAAACGACCTGAAGAAATCCCTACGGTAATGACCGAAAATGTTCTGGTTTCTTGACCAGTAGCTTTCTTCCTAGAATGAGTTGGTGTGGTTAGGAATCACGACTCTTTACAATAATATGATATTGTCCACTTTAAGCATAAGCTCTCATGACTTTGTGGGGCCTCGTACCAAAGGAGATAGTATTCTTTGCTTATAAACCCATGATCAATCCCTTAGTTAGCCGATGTGAGACTCTCCACCAACAATCCTCTCCTTGAACAAAGTAATACCATAGAGCCTCTGCTGAGACTTATCGAGCCCTTGAACAGTCTCCCCTTAATCGAGGCTCAACTCCTTCTTTGGAGCCCTCGAACAAAGTACACCAGTTATTTGATACTTGAGTCACTTTTGACAACACCTTCGAGGCTCACAATTCTTTGTTCGACATTTGAGAATTCTATTGATTTAGCTAAGTTAAGGACATGGTTCTGATACAATGTTAGGAATCATGACTCTTTACGGTGGTATGATATTGTCCACTTTGAGTATAAACTCTCATGGCTTTGCTTTAGGCTTCCCTAAAAGACCTCATTACCGTTGGAGATAGTATTTCTTACTTATAAACCCATGATCAACCCCTTAATTAGCCGATGTGAGACTCCCCACCAACAATCCTCCACAATGCTTGGTCTTAGAACATAACTAGCTTAATGTTCTATTTTGTGTTACATGAACGTGTCCTCAACTTTTTCTAAACTATATGCTCTATCTTTTTATAGTTGGTTGAATCATTGCTCAGCAAGCTTGTGGATGAAGTTGAGAATCGCTTTTCCAGCCTTGAACTGGTATGTAGATTCAAAAATCTTGTTTCATTTATGGCTTCACAGTTTGTTTATTTCTCTACTGTTCTACACTACAGACAAAAGCAAACCCAAAAGATGTGGTTGCTGCTCCATCACTGGGCAACAAGTCGCTCTTCAAATCAGCTTTTGGTGCTAAAAGGGTGTGGAGTCTATCCTTTTTGTTATACTCACATAGCCTACAAATGGAGTATTGCTGAATTTTATGAATCACTGTTCACTCTTTCTATAGGCAGAGGAACTTAACTCCAAAGCGATGGAAAAGAATGAACTTATCCATGGAAGCAGTATATATGAGGAGCAGTCAAAGAGCCTGCTCTTAAAGCAGCAAATGATTTTCGATCGGCAACAAAAGGACGTTCAGGTATATAGTAACATTTTTTTTTAACTTCAAGAACACCTAGGAGCAGGAATTCAAGTCTCTGACCTTTTGATCGAGTTTGTATACTTCAACCCTGTTTTTAGTTATCGTTCACCATGTTCATACTAATTTTAAATTATTGTTTTAGGATCTAAAACATAAACTACACGCTGCAAAAGTTGGAATGCAGTTCATGCAAGTAAAATTTAGTGAAGAGTTCCACAACCTCGGTAGGATTATTGGACAAATTTCATCGGGGAGTAGATAGCTTTTTATCTCACTTCTAATTTTGAGCTTTTTCTTTATGTAGGTATGCATGTACATAGTCTTGCTCATGCTGCTTCTGGATATCATAAAGTTCTCATGGAAAACCGTAAGCTATACAATCAAGTGCAGGATCTCAAGGGTAATTTGCATCACTGGTCATATAAGCTAAAGCTTTCGATTTTCTGTGCATTTTATTGTAATACCTCAAGCCCCATTGCTAGCAGATATTGTCCTCTTTGACTTTTTCCTTCTGGACTTTCCCTCAAGATTTTAAAACACGTATACTAAGAAAAGGTTTCCACACTCTTATAAAGAATGTTTCGTTTCCCTCTCTAACCGATGTGGGGTCCCACAATCCACCAAAGTATGCTTCGGGGCCAAACGTCCTCGCTGGCACTCGTTCCCCTCTCTAATCGATGTGGAAACCTCTCCCGAGTAGACGCGTTTTAAAACCTTGAGGGAATCCCAAAAGAAAAATCCCAAAGAGGACAATATCTGGATGTTACATTTACGTTGAGGATTATAAATATTTGGGTCTTGTGATGACCAGGTAGCATAAGAGTTTACTGCAGAGTTAGGCCCTTTTTGTCTGGTCAATCAAATTATTCAAGTGTTGTGGATCACATAGAAGATGGAAATATTACTGTTAACGCCCCATCGAAGCACGGGAAGGGACAGAGATCCTTCAGCTTCAACAAAGTATTTGGTCCATCTGCTACACAAGGTTGATGAAACTTAAATTTTTGAAGGATCATGAATTCTTTAACACATATTTTGACAATGTGCTCTCTTTCTATCACAGTGGGCGTGTTCGCCGATATGCAGCCACTCATTCGGTCTGTTCTTGATGGATACAATGTTTGCATTTTTGCATATGGACAAACAGGATCAGGGAAAACTTTTACTATGGTATGTATAAGGACTTTAAATTTACATCTTAAAAGAAAGAGCGTGTGAAATTCAGATATGTGCTCATTTCTTTCATTGACATGCTTAGACTGGGCCAAAAGAGCTAACAGAGAAGAGCCAAGGAGTAAATTATAGAGCATTGGGAGATTTGTTCCTTATAGCAGATCAAAGAAAGGAGACCTATCGTTATGATGTTTCTGTTCAGATGATTGAGATTTATAACGAGCAAGTCCGGGATCTTCTTGTCACTGATGGAACTAATAAAAGATATCCTTCACAATTAATCTTGTTTGTTCTTGAGTTAATTATATTTGCATCCTATTGCACTCTGTTCATGAAAACCAAGTAGTTGATGAATTTGGCGATTGCAAGTCATATTGTAATAGCCCAAATCCACTAGTAGATTTTGTCTTCTTTGGACTTCCCCTTCCGAGTTTTCCCTCAAAATTTTAAAACGCGTCTTTTGTAACAGCCCAAACCCCCCACCGCTAGCAGATATTGTTCTCTTTAGGCTTTTCATTTCGAGTTTCTTCTCAAGATTTTAAAATGCGTCTACTAGGAGAGGTTTCCACACCCTTATAAAAAGTGCTTCGTTCCCTTCTCCAACCGATATGGGATCTCACAATCCACACCCTCCTTCAGGGCCCAGCATCCTCGCTGACACTCGTTTCCTTCTCCAATCAATTTGAGACCCCCCAATCTATCCCCGCTGCCTAGTGTCCCAAGTTCGAAAGGGAAAGCCCGAAAAGGACAATATCTGCTAGCGGTGGACTTGGGTTGTTACACATACACTTAAGTAATACTCAATTGGATGCACTATCAGCTTAAAAGTTGAACCTGCCTTGTTTATAGTTCCAGAGTCTAGACAAATTCAATAATACTTTTATGATGCTTCTATCAAATGCTTTCCTTAACTATTTTTACATTAGAAATCCGCAATAGTTCTCAAAATGGACTTAGTGTACCAGATGCTAGTCTTGTAAGCGTATCATCAACTTCAGATGTCATTAACCTTATGAACCTTGGCCAAAGGAACCGTGCCGTAGGGGCGACAGCGCTAAACGACCGTAGTAGCCGTTCCCATAGGTAAGATATCCATATATCTTGTGTAGCATTGAGAATGTGTATGGCTTCACCAGCCACCAAGCTAACTTCCATTCAAATCATTTTGTAGTTGCTTGACTGTTCACGTACAAGGAAAAGATTTGACATCTGGAGCCATTCTCCGTGGCTGTATGCATCTTGTAGACTTGGCAGGAAGTGAAAGAGTTGACAAGTCTGAGGTGACAGGAGATAGACTGAAAGAGGCACAGTATATCAATAAATCTCTGTCTGCTCTAGGTGATGTGATTGCTTCTCTTGCACAGAAGAATCCCCATGTCCCTTACAGAAATAGCAAACTGACACAACTTCTTCAAGATTCACTTGGTAAGATGAAAGTCTACATAGGATATATATCTGTCTCTCCCTCTTAGGTTGACTCAGAATTTGAAACTTTTTTGTATCTGTTTAGGTGGGCAAGCCAAGACATTGATGTTTGTTCATATAAGCCCGGAACCTGATGCTATTGGAGAGACGTTAAGCACGCTTAAATTTGCAGAGCGAGTTGCCACGGTCGAACTCGGTTCTGCTCGAGTCAACAAGGATACTTCAGATGTTAAAGAGCTCAAAGAACAGGTTTTGATTTGACATTTGGTCTCATCTAATCTTTAAGCATGTTTTTGCAAGCTTTTTCTATTCGTGTTTATCAAGTGGAAACTTAACTGCATTTCAGATTGCAAGTTTAAAGGCAGCACTTGCGAGGAAAGAGGGGACACCACAACAAATCCAGCTCCATGTTTCTGGGAACTCAGAGAAATTCAAGGCAAAAGCTAGTGAGTTATCACCTTGCCTGCCTAGAAGTCAGGATGCCGATGTGTTGGTCGAAAATGCTATCCGTCGTCGACCTATGGACGACGTAGGCAACATCGAGGTATTTCTTCCCTATCAAATGAGGCATTTGTTCAAAATAGTCAACATAGCTCTTGTGATCATTCTTTGCTTAGATGAAATGCAGGAAAACACTATGTTCTGTGCCAATGAGCCACTTATTGGCCAAAACCTTTCTATAAAAATATAGTTTAGTGAAAAATTTCGTAAGTGTTTTTCAGATGTGTTATTAGGAATCACGAACGTCCACAATGGTATGATATGTCCACTATGAGCATAAACTCTGGTGGGTTTGCTTTTGATTTCCCCAAAAGACTTCATACCAAAGGGGACGTGGTTGCCTCAAATAGGCTCCCCTTAACCGAGTCACGACTCTTTCTCTGGAGCCCTCAAATAAATTATACCCTTGTTAATTAGCCAACGTGGGACTCCCTCCCAACACCATCGGTCATTTGATAGATGATTTCTGCCTTTATATTTGGTTTGCATTACTCTAACTTGAAAATGTACCTTAATGTCAATGGTCCAGTTTCACAGTAACTCTGCATTGAGACAGAAGAGGCAAAGCTTTGACATGGCTGAGCTGTTGGCTAACTCACCACCATGGCCGCCGGTTAGTAGCCCTTGCCTGAACTACGGCGAGGACGATAAAGACACGGCCTCAGGTGAGTGGGTTGACAAAGTAATAGACATGAACCGAGTTGAGAATCCATTGGAGGAGGAGGAGGGGTGCTGGGAAGCAGAAAATGGTCACTTAAATGATATATTCTACCAGAAATACCTTCAAGACTCCTCCAAACTGTACACAGAACAAGGATACAGCATGCTAACAGGAGGAGCTAACAGATTCAACATGATTGGGAATGATGATATAGACGATGCAGGAACAAGCGACTCATCTGAGCCAGATTTGCTCTGGCAATTCAAACACTCCAAACTTGCTGCAAGCATAGGCAACGGAATCGGATCGAAAACGAAGAAGCCGAACGGTGGTGGAAAGCAGCAGCAGCAGCAGCAGCAGCCCCTAAAGAGCCCAGAATTGTTAAGGTAGCCATACTGTTCTTCTATAGCTATTAGCTATGGTTCTTCTTCTTGTCTTCATATTATGGCTTGTTTTAATGGAATTCTTGAATGTTTTTGATGATTTGCATGCAGCAGCAAGAAGTTGAGTTCTTCAATGAGCCCTTCTCCTTCACCTTCACAGAAGATGATATCATCAAATGGGGTTGCCCTTCCACTCCACAGAAATGGGAGACGACAGCCTGCTTCTGCTGATAAACGCAGAACTGGAAATAGAAAACAGTAAAAAAAAAAATTAAAAATTAAAAATTAAAATCATTTTTTTTATTCTTTAACGTGTGAGGGAGTGTTGATTTCCATTTTTTATCCCTTTTGTTTGTTGTAATTAATTACTGTAACAGTGAAAAAAAAGCAATAATTACAGTTGCTTTTTTAATTTCTTTCTTTTGTATTGATTGTGAGTTACTTCACCCTATTCACCCTAAAACGCACCCTCGATCTAGATGAATACAAAAAATTATAGAAGAACAAAAGAAAAATATAAGAACATAAGAGAAAATGCTTACAGAAACTTGGCTAAAGGTTTATATTAATGACATTACATACAGAAATACAGATAGCAGAAGTACGTATTTATGGTTCGGTTTATTATATACAATTTTAACTGATATAATTCTCTCGTGTATACAACTATCTACCTGTTTTTACTGTCTTATTGTATATGACTATTTTCGATAGAGAAGTTGGTCTAAATTTCAAGAGTATCTTACCTGTTTCAAAAATATTATTGAACTTTTCAAATAATTAAAAAAATATTTTTAAATTCAATAATAGTATTTTTTTGGAAACAATATATAAAATTTATGAATTTTTTTATTAATTTAGGGAAAAAAATGTGTGATTTGGCGATTTGGTGGGCCGTTATTGGGCCGTTTAATTGGGCCGAAGGAAGAAAATTCCGATCTCAGGTAGGCGCGCAGCCATGAAAGCTAGTTCCGTTTTCACTTACCAAACATTTCGGTATTCTTTTACAGACACCTCGAAAGCTGTGACGTTACCTGCCATTTCTTCCGGCGCCTTATCTCCGTCCATTCCTCCCATCGAGGATTCCATCTTCTTCATAATCATTGTTACAGAGTTTGCTCTTGTACTTGCAAGATCGCTCTCTCATTCTTCTTCCCCAAACTAATATTGGCTTTTAGCTCAGAAGAATGGCGGCCTTGTATGTTCTGTCCCGGCGATCTTCGTCTTCGCAACTCTTTGGAATGGCGCGTTACGCTACTAGATCATACTCCACGGCTTTTCGCGAGGAAAGAGATACGTTTGGACCGATCAACGTTCCCTCCGATAGGTTCGTTTCTCTCGTTCATCTGGTTTTTGGATTTACTTTACTAGTAATTGCTTTGTGTGTTCGATTTTTCCTGAGGAAATTGTGGTAATGGTAGGGGAATGAGTTTTTATGAAATATGTTGTTTGACTTCTAGATTATGGGGAGCTCAAACGCAGAGATCGTTGCAGAACTTCGAAATTGGAGGAGACCGTGAGCGAATGCCTGATCCTATAATTCGTGCCTTTGGCGTCCTTAAAAAGTGTGCTGCTAAGGTCTATTCATTTCAAATTTGGCGGAATGTGATGTTTAGTTCTCTGTGCTACAGCTTGTGTTTTGCAACTGAGGCAAAGTCGGACTGTTCATCGCGAGTCTATTTTTGTAGGTAAACATGGAATACGGTCTTGATCCAACCATTGGGAAAGCTATTATGCAAGCAGCCCAAGAAGTAGCGGAGGGAAAGTTGAATGATCACTTTCCACTAGTTGTATGGCAAACTGGAAGTGGCACTCAGAGTAATATGAACGCGAATGAGGTTAGGCTAGTCTGTTTTGTTTTGATTATGAGGTGTTGTAGCTGATGGTTTCCTTTTCAATATCTTGGATATAGACGATGCTTTGGTTTTTTTTAGAAGTANTCTGGATACCATGGAAATTATCTTAAGCATGATGTCACAACCTCTATGCCATGTTTGTCTTCTTACATAGTACCATATATGTGTAGTAGGCAGCTTCCAAACTATTAGTTACTTTTGATGGTTAAATTTAAGATCTTGTAAGATGTCAGCTGTCTTCTTTCCCCCCTCCCTTTCCTACGTTATGAGTCAAATTCACCTAGTTTTCTTTAGGTATAATCTCTTGTGTAAAGAAAAGAAAGTATTTCCTTTGTTAATATTTGAAGTGTCCCATAAATGTTATGTTCACACTGTAATGAAGATGGTCTTATCTGTGAAGTAATCTTCTTAGTTATTAGAATGTCTTTTGTTAGTTGATGATCATTAGAATGGTAGTTAATACAGATCTCCACGCTCTACAAGTACTGAATATCTTATTTATGGGGCAGGTCATTGCCAACAGAGCATCTGAGATCCTTGGTCATAAACGTGGTGAGAAGTTTGTGCACCCAAATGACCATGTTAATCGGTCACAATCTTCTAATGATACATTCCCTACTGTAAGCTTTTTCTTTCCCAAGTAATTTTCTCTATTGCTATTCCGACTCTGATTCTATAACTAAGCGATAAAATTTAGCAGTTTCGCTCAAGCTTCTTTGTTTTTCCTTTGTAATTTTAATAGCCAAACTATGTGGCTTAACTACTTTGACCATGAAAAAACTACCCTTGCCTCACCTGACGAGATTTTTTTTTTCCTCCGCCCTTCTGATTTATATTGTTTCCCTATTACAGGTAATGCACATAGCAGCTGCAACAGAAATTAATTCCAGATTCATACCAAAATTGAAAACTTTGCATTCATCACTATACTCGAAGGTTTGATATTTAGGAGAGCTATGTTACCCAGAATTTCAATTTTATTGTCTGCATCTTCACATGCTGTAGATGATCCGAGCCTAAGTTATTTACGCATGCCTTTTTGAGTTGTAAAGTTAAGCCATGTTTGTTTGATTGCATGAACTAAGATGAATGTGTAAAAATTGGAAACATTGGAGGTCTTAACATAGTTTGGAGATGATCGTAAAATTCTGTTAGATTCAGCACTTTTTAACTGAGTTGTGTGGTAGTAACGTATGCGTATAGCTATGCTTCCATCAGCTACCTTGCATTCTGTGTTCCCTTTGCTCTTTCATAAGTTTGTAATTCCTTGTATCTCTGTTATGATTCAAACAGTCTATAGAATTCAAAGACATCGTTAAGATTGGACGCACTCACACTCAAGATGCAACACCATTAACTCTTGGGCAAGAATTCAGTGGCTATACCACACAAGTATTCCCGCTTTCTCTTTGTGCTTATGGAAGTTTTGGATTCCTAATGACTATTGAAAAGAAGAGAGAGGGTACAACGCATATGAATAATTTTCTGATTGGTGTGCACTTGGACTGCAGGTGAAGTATGGTATTGACAGAGTCTTGTGCACTCTACCTCGAATGTATCAGGTTATTGTTTGTAATCTTTCCAGGTATTTTGTTGGTTCTTTTGGCTATTTATGTTTTGACACTTCAGAATCTCATCTGTGCAGCTTGCCCAAGGTGGAACTGCTGTTGGAACTGGATTGAACACAAAGAAAGGGTATATTTTCTATTGAATTCGTTTGAATAAGAAAAGCTATCTAGTTTTCGGATAACGTTTTTTATGAGATCAGAAGGATGAAAGTGTTTTTTTATTGTGAGATTGGCGCTGTCTGTTGTTCAGATTTGATGTGAAGATAGCTGCAGCAGTAGCTGAAGAAGCAAATTTGCCATTTGTGACAGCAGAAAACAAGTTTGAAGCCTTGGTTAGTCTCTTAGTATTTTTTTTATTTCACAGCTTGGTGCTGCATTCACTCACACTTGAACCACTTTTTATGTTAAAACTTTTTGTTTTTTTACCAGGCTGCACATGATGCCTTTGTTGAAACTAGTGGGGCTCTTAACACAGTTGCTACTTCTTTGATGAAGATTGCCAATGACATACGCCTGCTGGGAAGGTTTATATTTATCAATTTTGACTCTTTATTCTTTATTATTTATTATTCCTCTCTACCTAATACTTCCCCCCTCATTTCATGCATACAGTGGTCCACGTTGTGGTCTTGGTGAACTTATTCTTCCCGAAAATGAGCCTGGCAGTAGTATTATGCCAGTAATACTATTCTCTCTCTCTCGATCTCTATCTCCATATCTGTCTCTGTATTTGGGAGCACTGTGTATTTGGGGACACGTGCATGTATGTCTGGGCTTGTGTAACCTAAACAATTTCATTGTTTCAGGGAAAGGTAAACCCCACTCAATGCGAGGCTCTCACTATGGTCTGTGCTCAGGTGAAGTACTTTCTACTTTCTTGTGTAGTTTAGTATGGGGTGCTGAAAGAGGATTAGTTAGTACAGATGCAATCAAAACTCGTTCTGTTGGCTTTCATTAGTTCCCAAAATTTTTTGGTTAATTATTCAATAAGCCTGTGCAATATATGCATATTCAGATTCTCAGAGACTAGTTTAATATATGTATTATATTGTCATTCTAAAACTTAAAAAGGATGAATGATATCACAACTTTTCTTGTTTTATAGGTCATGGGAAACCATGTGGCAGTAACTGTTGGCGGGTCGAATGGTCACTTTGAACTTAATGTATTTAAGCCAATGATCGCCAATGCTCTTTTGCATGTAAGTTCTATTATAATCCCTTCACCGTTATTATTTCTAGAGATTATGTTCAATAATGATATCAGGAACTAAATTATTTCCTGGTGGTATGAGATTCATTTATGTGTGTGTGTGTGTATATAGATAGAGAGAGAGAGAGAGAGAGATAAAAATTCTGGACTCATCTAACCTTCATCTCCCATGCTGCCTCTTCATTGGCAGTCATTGAGATTATTAGGGGATGCGTCTGCTTCATTTGAAAAGAACTGTGTGAGGGGAATTCAAGCTAACAGTGAAAGAATTTCGAAATTACTCCGTGAGGTTAGTTTTATGTTAATATTTGAAAAATACTGTTAACTACCCCGTTTTCTTCGAAGATTTTGGCTGATGATTCCTTTGGTTATCCCTGCATGTAAATTCGATGGCCTTGCAGTCACTTATGCTCGTCACGGCTTTGAATCCTGTAAGTGTTCATCAATTAGAAAGCTCGCATTTTCCTTAAGCTTGGTACTTTGTTTGATAGCATGTTCCTACATCTTGTCTCCAGAAAATTGGTTACGACAATGCTGCTGCAGTTGCAAAGACAGCCCACAAGGAAGGTTCGACTTTGAAGGTATGAATAGGTTCAAATCCCATTTCGAACTTTCATCTTTATTCTTTAGAATTTAAATAAGAAAGCACTTGTAGAGAATGCTTTCAAGTCGTAGTGGCCGCCAACTAAATATTTAATATTTGAGTATAAAAAATAATTAAAAAAATATACAGGAGAAGCCACCCTTTTTATTCCTTGTCATGTCATTAATTTCAAATAAAACAATTTAACGAATACATCATACAGGTGAATAAGATGTATTCACAACCAAGCGTTTTAAGTCACGTGCCGTAGGTTAGATGTCGAGTCTTTGAAAATTCATATTCTTTGTAAAATGATTAAAGATTAACGGTAAGGATTAAAATAGTTATATATATATATATATATATTGAGAAATAGAAACAAACTATTAGAAGTTAAAAGTAACTAAAACTAGAACATTTCATAAATTGGAGACCAAAACGGAATATACTATAACAATACACGGACCAAAATTAGGATTCAAACATAAATTTTATTGGCTTGATTGTTGGTTACGAGGGTGGTTTTTGTATATATGATTATGCAGGAAGCTGCATTGAAGCTTGGTGTTCTAAGCGAGGAAGATTTTGATAAATATGTGGTACCTGAGAAAATGATTGGTCCATCTGATTGATAAAAGCTAAAGCTTCTTCTGTGTTTGGATAATTGTTTCGTCAAAACCAATTTGAAGAGGTAACTCTCATTTTTTCCCTTGGAAGGAATAAGAAATCCATTTTTATGAGGATTGAACTTGATAATAACAAAAAAAACCACAGAAGAAAATTTCCCCTCAGGCTGGCCTTTGTATTTCCAGCGGAAAATGTGGTGATCTTGTTCTGTCAAAATTTTGCCAGAGTTTTATTCACGAAAGCAAATTAATAATATGTTTTGTAGACAATTGGTCATTGTTTACATCCATTGATGGCTCTCTTTTTTTATGTTTATTATTATTGCTGTTATTATTATTACAAGTTTAACAGCAAATAAGAGTAGAAACTCAGAAAATTTGACCTCTAGACTACACTTTATACCAATTAAGCTAATGCCCCGTTCTGCTACTGGATCTGTATCAATTGTAGTTTAAAGTAGTAATATTAGTAGAATTTTAACTGTGTACATCTAAAATGTAATTAGGACTAACGTAGATATTAGTTTATTGATTAAACCCCATGGTGAAACTTAGTGGTAACTTTGTATGTACTCCACGTTTTCTATTTTTTGTAAAAGAAAAGAAATGGGTTTCAAGGAGTTTCTCCTAGAATGAAAAATAACAATATTAAATAATTTTCGAAGCTATAATTAACGAATCAATTCAGGTGAAGGATTCAATATGCATACCCCAATGCTTCCAATGATGCATTAAACCAATGGAAGCTTGCCTCTAACATTAGCTTCATTTAACCATTTGTTTGCATCATCGAAGATCGTGCTCAATAAAACTACGGTTCAATTCTCAACCGTTATATAAACTAGGCCCTCAAGTTTTTTTTATGGATCGAGGCACTGGGACTAAAACAAAAAAACTCAGTTCTAACATGGGAACAATTCATAATAAAAAAACAACCCAAATGAAAATTAGAAAAATTATAGATAGATGTAAATCTCTATTCGTCTGGGATTATGATAACAACGAAAATTGTCCAAAATAAGAAAGAAAAAAACAAAAGTTGTCAAAACCAGTACAGTAGTTGAGGATCTACCAACGATCATAACTTCACTTCTTTGCCTTTTTCGATACCCTGCAATTGAAAGGAGGTTGGGTTCAATTCTATAAATCATCTATCTGATTAACTTTATATTACATAAATTGATAAACACTTACTGAGTAGCTTGAGAAGAAGCAACTGGGGCAGCAGGGGCTAGCTTTTCTCCAGGTCCCTAAAATGAAAAAACTATGTCAAGTTCTGACATGGAGTAAAGCTAATGTTGAAAGAACTCGGCAGATTTGCCTAAAAGAATGAATCGATGGGATACCTGGGCCAACCGCTCCTCTCTTCTGGCATGCTTTCTTTCCCTACTGGCCTTGTTCTTCGCTCTCTTTGCCTCAAATTGATCGGACAATGTCTTCTCTCTTGCCTTCTCAGCCTTTGATTTGTGGATGCTCTCCATAAGCACACGTTTGTTCTTGAAAACATTACCCTTCACCTTCATGTACATGTCATGGTACATGTGTTTGTCAATCTTCTTGGACTCCCTATACTTGCGAAGTAATCTCCTCAGGACACGCATCCTCCGCATCCACAGGATCTTAGTAGGCAATCTAGCCTCCCTCGTACCCTTACGCTTACCTAAATGAAACAAACATAATCAGTGCCAAAGTAGCCGTAATAGCACACCTCTTTAAAAGAAATTGCAATACCAATGCCGTACAAAAACTTCTTGCTCATTGCCTAAAAAATTAATGATGTGTAATTAGTAAAAATGAACACAAATTACATAACGAATCATTCCAGTTACTATTACAGAAACTAGAAGGCTTGGACACACTACAGAGATTTGTAATACTCTATTTACCTAAAAAGAAAGCTAAGCATTCTAATTCAATGCTAGTCTAAATTTAGAATGGGAACATCCATTTCATACCAGATGGTTGCATTTGACAAAACAAAAAATAGCAGCCAACCATAGATATGTCTAATAAAAAGCCAAGAAACAGAGCGTTCATCTTGACATCATTGCCCAGATCTTCGTACGTAGCTTCATGTGGCTCATCAAGCAAAACCTAATAATTAAATTTATTCTGCTTTTTTATCTAGCATTCATGTTTATATTAAATATTTGTGCCTAATTTATACTTCATACAAGTATGTGTATGTCTCTTTAAAGAAACCAGGATTCTTATCTTCAATTCCTCAACAATAGGATCCTTGGAATAAAAGCGACATCACTGTAAAAAGTGACCATATCTGCACGAATAGAGCGCCCAGTCTTCGCCATAAACAAATAGTAGAAATCAAAGAAAAATACCATATCCGGAGTGACGTCCCTTCCTCTTAGCCTCCTTCATTCGGCGAGCACGGGAACGAGAGTGAATCTTGGTTGGTTTCCTGATGATGAAACCATCTTTCACCAACTTCCTAACGTTCTGGCCTGCAATCAACACAAACAATCTATTCAACCAGCCATAAAAAAACAAATAAAAAAAACATACTGAAACAAAAGTTCTGCGCCAACTTTCGGCAAAAAAATAGTAAAAATGAGCAAAGGAAATGTCAAAGACCATATGTTGAACATTAAACAGTTTTACAAAACCAATAAAGTTTATAGGAAGGACCTTAACGAATCCTGTCCCAGTCAATCAGATCAAAAATTACAACCTAACTTGATAGCTTATGCATACTATCCAAATTAAACGACAAGCTCCCTACAGCATCCTCGACTATCATAAGCAAGACAATATACAACCAGATCAAATTACAAAACCTAACAAGTACCAAAGAAGAAAAGAATATAGAAAAATACACAGTTAATACATAGATAAAGGAAAAGAAACAAGAACGTACGAGAATTCGCCATGGAAATTTCATTGACTTCATTTGGATCCAACCAGACCTTGCCTCTACCACACTTGAGAACACTAGCGGCAAGCCGCTTCTGAAGCTTGAGCGAAACCATTTCTCAAAACCTCCGTCGTGCCGCTGCAATGCGAGAGAAACTCTCAATTGGTTCCTGCGCTATTTATATAGAAACAGTTTGCGGCTTTTGCCCTAGGGTTAGGGCTTTTGATCACCGGACATTTTGGGCTTCGTAACGGCCCAATAACTTCTTTGCGTATCTGAAATACAGTCATGGGCTTTTACCTTAATGGGCCTCCTGGATTGGGCCTTTTCGTTTCACGGTCTTTTTTCAAGTTGGAAAAAATTTATTAAATTACGAGCCTGGTAACCAAAAATATAATAAATTGTTGAACGTGTATGTTAAGTCGTTATATTCTACTGGTTGTTCCGAGATTTCAATAATAAATCCAGATAAAAAGATTCGAACTTCTAATCTTTAGATCTCAAAAGATCTCGTGCTTAGCTGAGTCAACTCTCGTGCTTAGCTGAGTCAACTAACCTCACGTTGACTTTACGAACAAAACCATGCCCAAATATCGAACAAAAAACTCCAAAAGAAAAGGAGTCAAGCCGATTAAGGGAAGATGCACTTTTTGTTCGAAAAGAGGTGTTAGATGATGAAAGTCCCACATCGGCTAATTTGGAATGATTATAGGTTTATAAGTGAGAAATACTAACTCCATTGGTATGAGGCCTTTTGGAGAAGCTCAAAACGAAGCCATGAGAGCTTATGCTCAAAGTGAACAATAGCATACTATTGTGGAGAATCGTGTTCATCTAACATGGTGTTGATTAAACCCTGAATATCCATAAATATAAAAATATACCATTTTTATGTTCACATGTGAGAATAATTAATGCATGTACAATTTTTAAATTGATTCACTCGTGATAGCTTAGATTAAACTTCTAAGATAGTTTAAGGTAGTTTAAGGAATCAAGACGGTTGGAGAAAACAAACCTCTAACCTCTCGATCACGACATACGGGGATCCATTAGAAATAAATAAATAATAATAATAATAAAACTCACTTGAAAATGTACATGAATGCTTAGTAAAAGAGCTGAACAAGTGTGGGTAAAATTGTAACTCTATCCTCCTCAATAGTATCTTTACAGAGTATAATGCCTTTACCTATTCACTCCTGTTTTGTATACACACCACCCTGAATCCCCATCCCAAACTATATATATAACTCAATTCACTACCAACTTTATTTGGTTTTTCACAACATAATGGGACTAACTACCAAAAATATTATGGATTTTTCGTTTCCTCGGGAACAAAACTTCTAATAAACTCGAATCTCCTTCATTTCTCAGGTGTATACTTACCTCGATGCTCTCACTTTTGGGGCGCCCTTAGTTGATCAGCACTCGAGAAATTTTTGGTTTTCCACTGTGTTCGGCCAGCTACACCCTGTCGACCATCCCAAGACACCCAAGATTGTGTCGACCTTTGTGCACGCATTCACCTGAGAATAATAGTTAGTTACGTTTTCAGGGTTCGGAAAAGAGATCGGCCATAAACAGACACGCGAGCGCGTGAGAGATACGAGAAGCCAAGGGAAAGCAGATAATATGAGTTTACCACACTTTCCAGGTTCCCTTCAACATGAAACAACATGACAGCCATTCCCCTTCCTCGATCCATCTCAGCCTGATCATTTCATTCATAACGAAAGCGTAACTTAGATAGGGAACGAGATAAGAACAAGGAGACGTTCAATCAAGCATGTTGGAACAATAATTGAACACTCACCACGCAGGAACAAATTGTGATGCCTGCTGCTGCCAATTCTGTTGTCACCTCGCCCATTATGCCTGAAATTATAGCTCTATCACATTAATTACCCAACAGAGAAATTTTTGTTCTAATTTTTCAACAAAAGCATTATTCCAAAAAAAAAAAAACAATTTATTTGGATGTCAATCAAGAACATTCTATTTATACCTCATGATGTAGTATATAGCTAAATGTGGCTTACTTACCTCTTCGATCTATGCAAATAACGCAAAGCCATTGAATAGAGTGCCCTTCAAGACTGTGCCAAGAGGTAATCTTGCTGGTTTGCCAACTATCCAAACCAGGCAAGACTTCCTTGTATAATGTCTGTATAATCCTGGCAACCCCATTCCCCATCGATAAGATATCTCCTTCAGCTTTCAACTTTACATTTACATAGTGGTTATGTTTGCCGTTCACTTTAGGAACAGAAACCTTGTTGTCTTTCGCCTGAAAGCTATCCATAATATTTTTCCGAGTGGATGAAATATCCACCATATCCAAAATTTTCTCCCAGAGAGCTTTTTTTTTAGTGGAGATAACTGGGGGTTCTTCTGTCTCGCTTTCCTCTTCGGAATCAGCAATGAAATCAGTAATGGTATCTGCAGTTATTTCAGCAGCTGATAGTGCCGCTTGTTCCCTTAAAAACTGCAAAAAGATTGTGATTGGCAAAAGAGAACAAAAACAAAAGCAACATATCCATATAGTATAATTCCCTACCACAGTTCATACCTTCATAATCTTGTGTCTAGCACTTCGTGTTTTTGCATGTTGCAACCATTGTTTATGCCGCTGGTAAGCTGATTTTCCAGAAAGTGCCTGCAAATAAAGAAGAAAAATGAAACTTCAAAATCCAGCCAAGGAAACATGTGCATCCTGAGTGTAAGTACGTGCTCGATGATGGCAACTGTCCATCAGAAGTTCAAAACTTAAATGGTGGAGTTGAAAACGGTGGGACTAGGTTTGGAAATGTCCACATGCGTATCTTACCAGGAGTGCACACACGCCAGACATACAGTAAACTAATGCAAGCTTGAAAACTAATTAAAAAATTCCAACTGCATCTGCAGACTCCATGAGTTCCAGAAAATGGAACAAAACACGACTTTCAAGTTAATTTCTCCGAACTCCTGAGCATTTTGCATTGCTACCTAGTCCTTTAGATTAGTTCCAAAGGATGCAAGTTTGGTGTTTCATTTCCTCCCTAATACACAATCTTTATTTACTTTAGTGAATATCCAGAAAACCACCAATTAGTTCAAAAATTCAGTACCTGACCTTGACTAAACTAATGACATGCCAAATCAATAACTAAAAGTAAAATATTCAAAAAAAACTGCCTGATTGATCAAACTCAACCAAATGTGGGGAGAAAACAGAGGGCAAAACATCCTATTTACAGATCATATCACAATTCTTGAGGCAGCATAATGCATGAGCATGACAGTACTAATATAACGATGCTCTTTTTTCTTTTTTTCAGGGCCAGTATGCGCATGCTATCATTCATAAACACAAGTTCAAAAATGTTCAACACTCTTCTATCATATGAGTTTTTGTAGAATAATTAGAAGATTACACAGTGATTGTGGACATGAGATGACCAACATCAGCTTTGAATGACAAGCACATACACGTCTGACGTCATACTCCAAACCCCAAAAATTAAATACAGTATATTTTGACATTGCAACTATGTGCTAACCATTTTTTTCGCAAGTTTTTCAAATGCTCTGGGAGAGATTAAATAATATTAAATTTTCTTCAGCAGCAATCCTATATGCAAGGACGGCAAATATCAGCATACTCTAGGCATAAACAGAAAGGCAAAAGTTGAAGGTAGCTGATTTATTAAGCACCGATCTTGTAAATATTTTTACTTCTATTTTTTATTTACTATTTATTTCTAGTGGATAGGAAATAAGAAACGTTTATTAGAAATAGTGTAATACAATACACGGGAGGGGCACCCCAAATGTTAAAAGAGATTGCAAGAGCCTCTAATTGTAATTAATGATGCTAATCAAAATTCCAACTTACATTATATGTGATTATCTCAACAACTTCTGCATTTGCAAGAACGTGCGTTGGGGAAACGATGTTACCATTCACCTGCCGAAGTCACACATGAAAAGTTAGCATCCAGCCTAATGAGAAACACAGGCATATTCCATCCATCCTAAGACATACATGTGGTGGAAGGGTAATGCTCCAGTCAATAGTAAAGACAATACCTTTGCAGCTACCATCTTGTTACCAATTTCAGTGTGTATCATGTATGCATAATCAATTATGGTAGCACCTTTAGGTAGGTTTTTAATCTGCAGGTATACAAAGACGGTTATAGTTAGAAACATGATAAGCATGGCATAGAAAAGGTTTTGATATTAGGCCTTTGTACCTCGCCCCTTGGTGTAAAAACAAAGACTCGACTGCCTAATAAATCTCTGGTTACTGTGTCCACGAATTCTCTTGAGCTCATGTTACCAACAAACTCCTCTTGCCATTCTCTTATAGCATTGAGCCAGCCAATCTGGAAGAAATCAAGGACTTCACCCATGAATTATCAAATCCAGACTAGTACCTCAAAAGGTTTATCTTAACACCATAAAAACTACTACAAGGAAAAGGTAAATAAATACCCTGAGTGCAATGTTTGCATCACTTAGACAGACAGCTTTCCCTCTTGAACTTCTAGAACTGGACATAGAATTCCTAACTGGACTAGTTACGAGCCCACCCCCACAATAATGAGCAGCAATGCCTCTCTCAGCTATTAGGTCCATCTCCTCAGTTCTGATCTGCCAAAATAACCATACCTTTATGAACTTCAAGATGCAACCACTAACTAAAAGTGATACATTAAGAAATCAAATTTTCATTTAAACTAAGAGTTAAGAAATGAGAAATAGTCTAAAAAGGAACCCCTAAATGCAAGTCAGATGTGAAAAACCAGTCAAGCCAACATGCTAAAACTAGAATATTTAAATACCTGAACTTCTAGCCGGAACATACTCTCATAAAGGAATGGGATTACAGTTGTGTGAAGACTTTGATAACCATTAGGTTTTGGGGTTGCTATATAATCTTTCATCTGTTACAGAGAGTGTGTCAATATTCACCAAAATACAATCGATTTTCTATAGAATTATAAGAGAAGAAGCCGCAATTTACTCACAGCTCTAGGAATAGGCGTCCATATTCCATGTACCAGCCCAAGAACATGGTAACAAATCTACATAGAGTATAATGATGCAAAAATCATGGTTACACTAGTCTTACAGTAATTACAGTATAGCCAACATCATTGAATTTAATAACAATAAAAAGAAACTACCTGCTGCGGGCTACATAATGGTCTAACACCAATGCATGGCTTTGGTTGTATGATAATGCGAAGCTAGATTGAAAAAACAGCATATATCATCAACAAGAAAATGTGAAACCTTCATCAAATGTTGTGTGAAATATTGGATATTAAAACAAACCTGTGCAATCTGGTTCACTTCACTTATTGAACTTTGAGACTTGAGAACAGATTTATAGATGCTGCAAAATGAATGCCGCTGTATTGCTTAAAACTCCACAAGAATTCTCAATTTCAAGTCAAGACATAGGATTGAACATTGCAAAGAGGTGAAGAAGATAAATTTCAAGCAGAAATTTAAATGCCTATTGTATCAATGGACTCAAGTATCATTGCAGCTCTAACAAAAGTTTTCATATCTATATACATAACCCAACTTTTGTTGTGAGTGCGTTGTTGAGTGAAGAAAGTGGAAACTGCAAAGAAGGCAATCAAAGCTATACCTGTAAGGCTCCTTACATACAGATCGAACTTCAGTTCTCAGAGTCATAAGGTCTAGGAACTGATCTTCCTGAATCTTCTTCGTCAAAATTTTCTTTGCCTACAAGTATATTAAATGTAAATCTCATAGATATAACGTATAAGGAGATTACATTTTAGAATTCATGACAAATAACTGTAACTTCCACAGTTGTGAGAGAGTTGGAAACAATTCCTACTTCTGGAAAATACAAAGAAACTAAACAAAATCATATATCCACATCAATCAAATTCCATGTAATCCCTTCATATGCTGACAGAACTTCGATTACCATATTTATCTTTGACTCTATGTGCTTGTGAGAAATTGGATAAGATAACAAAAATCAATCTTTCCCTTTTCAATTGAAATTTGTTCTTTCTTATTGAGTTCAATAATAAAAGACTCCCAGAGGTAAAGTACTCCATTTCTTCTTGCTTTCAATAGTATAAGAGTGTGAGATTCAAACCTTTTGACATTTTGATCAAAGTTATAATGTCTTAACATTTTGAAGTTTGTTCAAATTGGCATATTTCATTTTGATTTTCATTTCTTAAATCTGTGAAATCCCTTACTTTTTATTTTTTCCATACCTTCTTTGTACCTCTACTTCTATAATGTATCTTGCATTTAATTTAAATTGATTATCATTCTAATCTAACTATTAATAAACCAATTGTAATGTCACTCATTTTTATTCCAACTTCAAAATAGTTTCATCAAACAAAATATTAGAAATTTTTTTCTGATTCCATAATTTTTCGTCCAATAAATTGTCATCCACATCTTGTCTCATTTACACTCCCATTAACAATGGCATTTATATTTTTTTGAAACAAAATAAGGTTGAAATATCAGTTACTCAAAAAGTAATGTTTAGTTATTTACTTACTATAAACCGTCCATTTGTTTGCAAATGCATCTAAAAAGACAAGATACCTTTTGAAGTCACAAGAGAGATTAATGAAAAAGATAACAACATTACCTCTATCAATTCTTTCTCGTGTTCTTTAGAAAGGTCTGCAACTCTTCTTTTGACCTTGGAATAATCTTCAGGATTGGTATACATGAAAGAAAGGTTTTCTAGTTCTGACTGCAATCATCATCAATAATAAAACGGTGCTATGGTATAAGACTACTTTCAAAAGAAAGATGAATGCTTTATAGGATGAGAAAAAACAGTTAAAGGGTATGTTCTGCAGTGAAAAATCAGGTAGGAGAGACGAATGCCTCCTTTTTCTTTCTTTTTTTTCTTCTGTTTATCAAATCTACCAAAACATAAACAAACAAATAACGGAAAGAAATAATGGGTCATACCTTGATCTGGTACATACCCAGCAACTTAGCAAGAGGAGCAAAGACCTGCAATGTTTCCCTTGCAATGCTGGACTGGACATGAGGCAAAAGTGTCAAATCTAGCACCAAATACAAGGTCAACCACCATAAAATCTTAAAAGATAATATGCAACCTGCTTATGAGGGGGCATGTGCGAAAGAGTGCGCATGTTATGCAAGCGGTCTGCTAATTTGACAATGATAACACGGACCTGAAACAAAAGATCCCTACAGTTTTCATAAAGCTTCATGAATGAATGACAACATTGACATAGTATTTACAAAAATATCACCTCTTCTGTCATCGCTAGAAACATTTGTCGCAGATCTTCAGCTTTTACATCTTGGACTGAATTGCCTTCATTCTTGCATTTCAACTTACCCAGTTTAGACACCTAAATGGAAAAATGGTAAATGTCAATTAAGAAGGAAGTTGACCGTGGCATGCCAAGAGGGTAAAGACACCTACATCAATTGTAAGACCACAAAAAAATGAAATAACCTTAGTCTCTCCTTCAACAATGTGACGAACTGTAGCACCAAATTCCTCTTCAATCTTTTCAAAGGTTACAACATCTGTGTCTTCAACTGTGTCGTGCAGCAATCCAGCAGCAATAGTCTCCCAGTCTAATTCCTATCGTAAAAAATACTATTTTAATCAAGGACTGCAAACTAATGTTTTTTCCCCAGAAAAGGATAAAAGAAAGTTATAAAAAGCTTACAAGTTCCCCTAGAATTCGGGCAACCTCAACTGGATGAATAATGAAGGGTTCTCCACTACGTCTTTTCTGGCCATCATGAGCCTCAAAAGCAAGCTACCCAAGCAAAGGGTGGGAAACGTAGGGCTGATGCACCTTAGTAGTTGTACATTAAAAAAAATAATAAATTGTGCTAAATTTGGCAGGTATGGTGGCTCACCTTTAGAGCATTATGCACCAGTTCCAGTTCCTCGGGTGAGAGATAAGAGACAGTGGGCTTAAGGTCCTGAGGTTGGGGAGCAGAAAATTAGTAAAACGTAAGGCTAAAAAGGATATTCCATCTTAAAAGAGTAGAGTACAGAATCACCACACGCATCTGATAATATGTACCTCCCACAAACCTTCAGGAGAAACCTCGTCAGATGCATCTGAAGACAGGAATGAAGAGCAACAGAATTTCTTCCTTCTACAAATATCATGAAACGGGCTCGATTTAAGTAATCTTCCAAGATGTACGTGGTTGGTAACTTCATTGGAATACCATCCCCTAACATTGATGGATTCAAATCTCTGAAATGTACAAAAGAATTTACAACCATTGTTATATCTATAAAGGAATTGCTCAGAAAAAATCTCTATCAAGGCATGCAATGCAGGATCAGGGGCTGCAACATTAGTATGGTTGCAGAAAGATGCTAAAGTTTCTATTCGTTATTTAGATCGTCGTTTTCCAGTACTTTTATAAAGTAGGATTGGCAGTAATTAGTGTCAAACTAATTCACTGTCACTTGAAACTTTAAAAAGACTTGTTTTACTTCAAAGAATTGCGTAATTGGTATCTGGAGATTTGCAATGTTACCTTTTGGCATGATGGTAACCCCACCTTGGAAGAGGATTCAGGTGAGAAAAAAACTATACCAATACTTCAACAAAACAGCGGAAAGCAACTACGAACAGTTGCCAACCAAATATAAGACGTTCACCATTCTCTATTCAACCCATATCTTATAAAGCGCTAAAGAGAAATGTAAAATGGGAAAGGACAAGGGAACCAGACATGATAGCATTACAAGTGGGCGACATCCACAAATGTTCCGTGAGTGGATCAGATATAAATCTCAGTACCTAGTGATAGTGTTCCAAAATAGGAGAATCTAATTGACCACGAGATTAGTAATAATAATAATAATAAAGTTGCATAATATAATGAATGGAGTAACCTCCCCAAAGGTCAAATTTTGTATAATTGAAGTAATTTCAGTCCACTTACAGAATTTATTCTGCTTCTTTTTCCATTCTTTGAATACAAGATAGAGGAGCACTGAAGAGAATGAGTGGTGCTTGCAAGAAAACCCGTCAAGACCCTCGGAGCCTTCCATGCACACGAGAGAATACTGCAATCATACCGACCACTTCCATCGCCTTTCGAGAATTTACATATATTCACGCATTCTAAATAAACTACAAATTCAGAAAATCGCCCGTCACAATCAAAAATCTCTACAAGCCAATATACGCCAAATTCCCCAACTACAAATCTTTTTTCCAAGAACATCCACCCGAAAGAACCATACGAAAGACGTCAACAAAGTCTCCCAAAACAAACCACATATAGCTTCAAAATCTTTCAAACTCACCGACGCAAATCCTCAAATTCAATAATCCCTTGTCATTTCTGAAGCAAACAAACACAAAAGTAGAAATTCACAAGTCGTAATTGTACGATACCTGACATCGAAGGAGCGGATGCCATCTCTAGTCGAAGAGAGAAATCTCATTGAATCCAACTAGCATTAAATTGAACAGCCACACAAAAACACAACCAGCAAGCCGAGCGGAAAACAAACAAGTCAAAGTCGAAGCCACCGGCGAAATCTCATTAACAAGGAGAAATCACAACGATGATGAAGAAGAAGAAGAAGAAGAAGCTGATAAAGCTGTGAATCTTGTTCGCGCAGCAGTGATAGAGAATTGAGCAAAGGGGATTGAAGCCAAGAAGCCAAGAAGCCAAGAGATAATAGCGAGGGAAAATAGAGAGCGAACGAGCGAGAGAGAGAGATGTTGTGTTCAGCTAAGGCCACACAAATGCCGTTCGATAATGATTTTATTTCCTTTTATTGTTTTTTACTTCATTTTTTTTTTTCTTTTAATTAATTAATCTGCAAATTTTAGTTGGATTTTTAAGTTTCTTTTTAGTGGACAGTTCGTCAGCCGACGTGTAACCCCAGATCTGGCGCCCTTACACCCTTTACGACATGTCGCTGATCCCATTCCTTGCCTTTTTCCTTTTTTTTTCCATATATTTATTTTAAATATATACATACATTTAAATAAATTATAATTAGTAATTTTTTTGACTTTACAAATTTTAATAATATTAATCGTCTGAATGCTTTATGTCGTATGATTTGTAAATAGTATTTTACGAAAGTCTCCCCTATTTCAGCGGAGCCAACACGTAGCCTGGAGGACAACCACCAACTTCCTTTTCCTTGGCATAGCTGGTCCATCCTGGACTTGAACCGGATTGATTCTCTCAAAGAACTTCCTAAGCGCAGGAACATGACCCTCTCCCTCCCGTTCAGGCAAATTTCTTTCTTCTTTCTTTCTAAGCCTAAGAGCCGTTGAATGTTAGGAGGAACTCACGTTCAACTAACTCTTGATAAGGCCACCAAGAAAAATTTGGTCGATGAAGTATAAACATATCACATAAGACAACAACCTACCAAGCTTGGTCTTAACCTAATCGAGGTACGTGTCCCCCCTCCCTTCCTAATTCTCGCTGTCGGGAAAGGTACAATCTTGATAATATAATATCACAAGGGACCTGTCTCATTAGACGAGTGCACGATATATTGAACATAACACTACACTTGTGTTAACCATACTAAATATTTCAAAACAGTAAAAGTACGTGCATATTAGAATTATCTGATAGATTATTATAAAATTATTATTTATTTAATATGAAAGGGCACTTTTTTAATATCGCCATATTAAAATCTTTGGGAATTAAAATAACACCTTAATTAACGGATTAGGTGAACACTTGGACTTGGATTTCTATTAAATTACAATAAAGCTGTTATATATAATATATATACACAATGATCTCATGAATGGACGTGTAATTCAATTAGAACTTAAACTCTCCATCTATTTTAATTAAATATTTAAAGAGGAGGTTAGTAATGTAGTTGAATTATATTTATGTAATTATTTATGCGTGTATATATATATATATATAAAATTCATATAATATTTTTAACGTGTTTTTTTCTAAAATAATATTACAATATAATTAACTGGATCATTTTTTATTTACGGTAGAAAGTGCTATATATAGTCGTGAATTTAAACTTGTGTATTTTTTAATACATAGATAATGTAATAATAAGGACTAGAGATATCACGAGGGAGCCGAGGAAACCTTTCCCTTCCTTGTCTCTGTTGGATGATAAAAGTCCCAATCGACTAATTTAGGGAATGATCATGGGATTATAATCAAATAATACTCTCTCCATTGAAATGAGGCATTTTGGGAAGCCTAAAGCAAAGTCATAAGAGTTTATGCTCAAAGTGGATAATATCGATGTGAGTCGTGTTGATCTAACATGGTATTAGAGTCATGCCTTAAACTTAGTTGTGCTAATAGATTGGTAAATCCTCAAATGTCGAACGACTCCAAAAGAAAATGAGTCAACCCTCCTCGAAGGCATAGTAATCATGCCAATAGATTGGTAAATGGAAGAAAAGGAGTCAACCCTCCTGAAAGGCATAGTAAAAAATGAAAATGAAAGAAAAGGAGTCAACTCTCCTTAAAGGCATAGTAAAAAATGAATAACTCAGAATGTGGAGAGTCTGTCATCTAACAGTCTCCATCTCAGACTATATGAATTTTTCTCCAATTTTATATATTTTTTAAAAATAAAATATTTATTTCAAATAAAAATTTAGTGAATAATTTTATTTATGCAAAAACATCATAATAAAATGCAATAAAATATTGAAATAAAAAACTTAAAACAAAGATTAAATTAAACATAATCTAAATAATAGGATAATCAGATTGGATTGCTATGTCTGAATTATTACATCTTAAAAAAAAAAAAGTCGGATTTAGTCTCTGTTTCTTCCTTTTTCCCATAACTCATTTGGAGTTGGAGAGTGAATAATGTAGAAAAAAGCACCGCGAAATCGAGGACAGGTGCCAGTTTCTCTCCATTTCGCTCGTCCTTTTCGATCTAGAAACAGCAACACCGTCTTTTATTCAAACACGTTTCGTCCTTATTTAACACTTTATCTCGATCGTTCACCATTGTGTAAGCAGCTCCTCACTATACTCTTTCTAAGGATTTTGTTCTGTTTTTGGGATTTTGATGATTTCTTGTCGTCTGTCGGAGCTTTCTGTTTCTTGATTGATCGAGTTTTTTTTAAGCTTTTTCCATGGCGACTCAGAAGAAGTTCGCTCGTATTCCCAGCGTTAGGGAACGCGTGGAGGACACACTCTCCGCTCACCGGAACGAACTTGTGTCTCTCCTCTCCAGGTCTGCTGGTTTTTTTTTTTTTTTTTTAATCTGTTTGGATTTTTAGGCTAATGTTTGGAATCGTTTGAGGAAGAACACTCTGTGTTCATTGTGTGTGTGTGTGCGTGTGTGTCCTGTTTATCATTTTCCACCATTTTTGAGTTGATGCTAATTTACTGATGCTTTTGTGGTGGGCTTTGAAGGTATATTGATCAAGGAAAAGGGATTTTACAGCCCCATCATTTGATTGATGAACTCGAGAATATCATTGGAGATGATGACGGGAAACTGCATCTCTCCACTGGACCCTTTGGCGAGATTCTCAAATCTGCTCAGGTGAGGATTGCTACTAGAAGTTATTTTGAATTTGTACTTATGGGCTTGAATCTGCTCTGTTTTTTTAAGTTTTGGTTTCTTGAATCATAATCTACTGATGTAATTTGTTCAAGTTACGTTGTATTCCTATTCTAATTGAATAGAATGTTTGGTTTTATCATAGGAAGCTATTGTTCTGCCGCCATTTGTAGCTATTGCTGTTCGCCCCAGACCTGGTGTCTGGGAGTATGTCCGTGTCAATATCTATGAACTCAGCGTCGAGCAATTAAGCGTGTCCGAGTATCTTCACTTTAAAGAAGAGCTCGTGGAGGGACAGTAAGTGTTTTTTCTTACTTGAAATGTAGATGTTTTCGAGGGGTCATCGATATTTCCATTGTGCTTATTTTTTTATTGTATCTGCATACTAATGTCAGGGTCAATGGAAACTTTGTACTTGAGCTTGACTTTGAACCGTTCAATGCGAACTTCCCTCGCCCCATCCGATCCTCATCCATTGGTAATGGTGTTCAATTCCTTAATCGTCACCTGTCTTCGATTATGTTTCGCAACAGGGAGTCATTGGAGCCATTGCTCGACTTCCTTCGAGCCCATAAATACAAAGGAAGTGTAAGTGTTAATTACTTAAATTGATGTTTCCTTCTTTACAGGATCTAATACAACCAACTTTGATAATTTACTGGACACTATGTTAGAATTGATTCAATATACGTTGTGAATGTGTATGACTGCAATTTTCAAGTTCTTGTGATGAATGTATAGAATGAGAAATATGAAAAAGCTGCTGTGGTAAATTATGATTGAATGTGTTCTGATGATCGTCGTGTGTGCAGGGAATAATGCTGAATGATCGAATACAAAGCCTTTCCAACCTACAGTCCGCATTGTCAAAGGCCGAGGAGTACCTTTCTAAGTTGCTGCCCAGTACACCCAATTCTGACTTTGAATATGTGTAAGCATATTGCCCCGTCTCACGTGGGTACTTGATTTTTGTTATTACTAAGCAGCCTGATGATTGTTGGAATGTATTTATCATAATAATTGGGCCAGTAACTGATATTTGCTATTCTCCTTCACTATCTCATGCAGATTACAAGGAATGGGTTTTGATAGGGGTTGGGGTGATACTGCAGAACGAGTGTTAGAGATGATGCATCTTCTCTTGGATATCCTTCAGGCTCCTGATCCGTCTGTATTAGAAACATTTCTAGGGAGGATACCAATGGTGTTTAATGTTGTAATCTTGTCTCCTCATGGTTACTTTGGTCAGGCCAATGTCTTAGGTCTTCCAGACACGGGCGGCCAGGTACTCGAAATAAATCCTCTTTCAAGCCATTTTGTTCCTTGGTTTCTTCTGAATCAAATATAGGAGTACCTAGACCATCATCAGAAGATACTGAAAAATTTAACTATCTTTCCCTTTTCGTACTTCAAATTGCAGGTAGTTTATATTTTGGACCAGGTGCGTGCGCTGGAGAAGGAAATGATCACTAGAATTAAGAAGCAAGGGTTAGATGTAACTCCTAGAATTTTAATTGTAAGTGTGCTTCTTTCCCCAACTTCCATGAGTAAAACTTGGGTTTCCTTTTGATAAGTACTTGAGTTCTTTCCTTCTATTTATATCCAGACCTCTAATTCCTTGCCAGAGTTTTTCTGTAATCTAATCATGTTGTGGGTAATTGTCACAGGTTACCCGGTTAATACCGGATGCAAAGGGAACTACATGTAATCAGCATCTGGAAAAAGTCGGTGGAACCGAGCATTCACACATTTTGCGCGTTCCTTTTAGGTCAGAAAAAGGAATTCTACGTAAATGGATTTCAAGGTTTGATGTATGGCCTTATCTAGAGACCTTTGCTGAGGTAATGCGTGCAATTCTACATAAAGTCTCACAACACTTGCTGATTACACTATTATCTGATATCTGTTTATTTATACAAACCCAACTGCTTAGGTGAAACTGAAGCTATTTACATTACATCTGTCCGTGCTTCATTGTGTTAATTTTCAGTACAGTGCTTCCTTTGCACTCATTAGTGACACTCACATCAATTGAACCCATAATGTGAGATCACTCATCGGTTGGAGAGGAGAACGAAACATTCTTTATAAGGGTGTAGAAACCTCTCCCTAGTAGACGTGTTTTAAAACCATGAAGCTGATGGCGATACGCAACAAGCCAAAGTGGACAATATCTACTAACGGTGAGTTTGGGCTGTTACAAATGGTATCAGAGCCAGGCACCGGATAGTGTGCCAGCAAGTTCGTTGGGCCCCCAAGAGGGGTGGATTGTAAGATCCCACATCGGTTGGAGAGGGGAACGAAACATTCCTTATAAGAGTGTGGAAACCTCTCCCTGGTAAACGCGTTTTAAAATCATAAGGCTGACGACGATCCGTAACAGGCCAAAACAGACAATATCTGCTAGCGTTGAGTTTGGGCTGTTACACATAATCTATAGCGTAAATGGCTATTTGAATTTCAACTCCACTTCTTTCATTCTTTCCCCTGCCTTTACCTACTCACAAATCATCGAATATTTGCACAACTGATCTATTAGCTATTGTGTATGAGTCAGACTTCTGATGTACCATGTTATTTGGAATAGGATGCGGCAAGTGAAATCATAGCTGAGCTGCAGGGTATTCCAGATTTTATTATCGGAAACTACAGTGATGGAAATCTTGTTGCTTCCTTATTGGCATATAAAATGGGAGTTACTCAGGTAGCTTAGATTAGGAGAAGCTTTTGGTATTTCAACTGTTGTCTTCTGTTGACATTTGGTTTGCAATGTAATCGGTAGTGTACCATAGCTCATGCGTTGGAGAAGACAAAATATCCCGAGTCGGACACATACTGGAAAAACTTCGAGGAGAAATATCACTTCTCATGTCAGTTCACTGCTGATTTAATAGCCATGAATAATGCAGATTTTATCATCACCAGTACATACCAGGAGATTGCTGGAACGTATGTCTTCTTACTATTGTTATGTTGTTGGATTTTAAATGGGAACTGGTTGAAAGAATAGATGTGAGTGCCACTAATGAACTTCATTACAGAATTTGCTGAATCGATACCAACTTTACTTGCAGGAAGAACACGGTTGGTCAATATGAGAGCCACACTGCATTTACGCTTCCTGGGCTATACAGAGTTGTCCATGGGATTGATGTCTTTGACCCGAAGTTCAATATAGTCTCTCCTGGAGCAGACATGACCATTTATTTTCCCTACTCCGAGAAGCAGTCGAGGCTTACATCTTTACACGAATCACTGGAGAAGTTATTGTACGACCCAGAACAAAATGACGAACATGTGTAAGTCTCTTTTTAGCTCAACTCTTATGTCCTGGCCTTACATGTCAGAAATTTGGTGTACAAATCGCTTATGTAGGCTGGAAATTTGGTGTCAAATCACTCTTCATGTTAATTCTTCAAATTAAGGAGCCAATTCATATTATTCGGCAATGCTAATCTTTGCTTGGCACGTACGCAGTGGTGCAATAGACGACAGGTCAAAACCTTTAATCTTCACCATGGCAAGGTTGGACAAGGTGAAAAACATCACTGGATTAGTTGAGCTGTATGGCAAGAATGCCAAACTGAGGGAGCTAGCAAACCTTGTTGTGGTTGGTGGTTATGTTGATGTGAAGGATTCCAAAGACAGGGAAGAAATGGGAGAAATTGAGAAAATGCATAACCTTATGAAAAAGTACAACTTGCACGGTCAATTGCGTTGGATATCGGCTCAAACGAACCGAGCACGTAATGGCGAGTTATATCGCTATATTGCAGACACACGGGGTGTTTTTGTTCAGGTGGATGATTTATGGACTTCCCTGTTCTTTTTCTTTCTTCTTCTACCTTTTTGAAGTATTATCCCAATCTTTAAGATCTTCAATTTACAGCCAGCAATTTATGAAGCATTTGGACTTACTGTTGTGGAGGCCATGACTTGTGGGCTACCAACCTTTGCTACTTGCCATGGCGGCCCTGCTGAAATCATTGAACATGGCGTATCTGGATTTCACATTGACCCTTATCATCCAGACCAAGTCAGTACTCTTTTAGTAGATTTCTTTACGAAGTGCAAGGACAATCCGAGTCATTGGATTCAAATCTCCGAAGCGGGACTCCAAAGAATTTACGAAAGGTAATATATACACATTTGAAATTTACTTCTTACCCTGGATAATTCTCTCAACGTCTCGTCTTATAGGTATACATGGAAGATCTACTCGGAACGACTAATGACTCTGGCTGGAGTTTATAGTTTCTGGAAGTATGTTTCGAAACTCGAAAGGCGCGAGACGCGTCGATATCTAGAGATGTTCTACATTCTCAAGTTCCGTGATCTGGTGAGTATATTTTATTGTTCTAGTTAACCAAGTTACATACACATCCATGTTTTTTTCTTTGTTTTACCACTTTTGATCTGATAATTGGATGTACTTTTGGTTCTTTAGGCAAATTCTGTTCCTTTGGCAATCGATGATCATTGAGCTTCTTGTGGTTTAGGAACTGCTTTACTTGATCAAGGTTTTTGAGCCTTCGGTGGTATGATTGTGTAAAAATAAAGTTATGTTTGTATATATTTAAATGCAGAAGAGCCCATCTTGTGATGTTGTGATACTCGTTTTAGTCCTCGATCTCATGCTGTGATCTTGACTGCTCGGTAACATCTACGGGGAGTTGCCAAGCAGTTTTGTTTAGAATGTAATTATCTATTTAGTTCTTAAACTTAACAAATTTACGTATATAACGTATATAGACAAAATTAAAAATTATGGAAAGCATAAAATTTATATTTTAAAATTTTCAAAAATTGAGTTGTTTTTCTAAAGAAACAAATAGAAAATAATATTTATAAATTTAATTTTATGAAAATAAAAGGTGAAATAGTAATTCAAACTAATTTAATATAATAATATGATGCCATATTAGAATTACATTAACAGAATATGAAATAAGGTTAAGCAACATTAAAAAAATATTAAAATTAAAATGTATTTCTAGAAAAGTCTTTAATTATTGTTTTTTTCTTTTGGAATATACTAACTATATAAAAAGTAAAGAAAAAAATTTAGAAGCAATTGCAGGCTGTGGGGTTCGAACCCACGCGCACTTATGTGCAGAAGATCTTAAGTCTTCCCCCTTAACCTCTCGGGCAAACCTGCTGAATGTGCTAAAGTTAATTTCTCTAAATAAAAATAACAAATAATGCGCAAATTGTATTATTGGATTTGTCATTTATTTATTTGTAAACAAATGTGTACCTGCACGTATCCGCGAGAGAATTAAATATTTTTATAATAAATTTGGATTATTTAATAGTTCTTCGCCATCGATATTGAATTTTGACCAATTTTTTTGGGGTCAATTAATTAATTTATTCCCTTTTGAAATATAATTCTCAATTTTCATAAATATATAAACTCATACGGCAAAAAGAGTTTCCTTTAAGAAATATTAATATAAATTTTAATAAATGTTTTTTTAAATATTTATATTAAATTATACAAATAAATTGTAAAAAACAATTATAATTTTTAAAATCAGTAAAACGAAAAAGAAAAAGGTAACAGTAGCTCCATTATTATTTCAACATTTTAATATAAAAGAATTATAGGATATTATATATTAAGTCAATTATGAACCAATGAAAAGACGGCCAACAAGAAAATAAAGATAATAATATAAAAATGTCCAAAAAAAAAAAAGAAACAATAATTGAAATTATTTGATTTCAACACCTACATTATTAATCTCTACATCGTGTGAATGAGCATCGAGAATGTGAATCTATCGCTTTAAACCAATATAATATACGTGCCCATAACTATACTAGTGTATAAATTACAATGTAGTATGTGACGAACCAGGACTTATAACCAGATTAAATTACACAAAACATCTTTAAACTTAGCACATGTTTCAATCATGCCCATAAACTTTTACTTTGAATGTATTTTATCTCAAATGATGTTTATAAATGATGTCATGGAGTGATCGTTTCAAGAACACTGTCCCTTTTGGATGATGAAAGTTCCACATCGGCTAATTTAGGAAATGATCATGCGTTTATAAGTGAAAAATACTAACTCTATTGGTATGAAGCCTTTTGAAGAAGCCTAAGGCAAGCTCATAAGAGCTGGACAGTATCATACCATTGTGGAGAGTCGTGTGTTCGTCTAGCATCAAGCACTAGAACCCTTATACTCGGATAGCTACGGCCTCTTCTAGTTATTGAAAATTTGTGGCATCGAGGACAAAATTCAAATTACTCGAACAATTAATCAAAAATTGAAAATATATGTAACTTTTTTAATATTCTAAAGTGGAAATGATTTTGATTCGGAAACAGTGACAGGGAACAGGACATCCCCTGCTTTATAAACCCACCACCCAAGAACCAAGCAAAACTCACCGATTTCAATGGAGGCCATCCAGCACACCGCCGTCAAAACCAACGGTATAAACCTCCACATCGCCGCCGTCGGAACCGGCCCACCAGTCCTCCTCCTCCACGGCTTCCCTGAGTTTTGGTACTCATGGCGCCACCAGCTCATTTACCTCTCCTCCATCGGCTACCGTGCTATCGCCCCGGACCTCCGCGGCTACGGAGACTCCGACGCACCGCCGTCCGCCGACGCCTACACGACCCTGCACATCGTCGGCGACCTTGTCGGTCTCCTTGACGAGCTGGGCATAGAGAAAGTGCTTCTCGTTGGCCACGATTGGGGGGCCATAATCGCTTGGTATCTCTGTTTGTTCAGGCCCGACCGGATCAAGGCCGCCGTGATTTTGAGCGTCCAAGTTTTTCCCAGAAACCCCACCACGCCCTTTGTCGAAGCCTTCAAATCCGTTCTTGGGGACCAATTCTACATGGTCAGATTTCAGGTAAATTAACACTAATTTAAAAGTACTAATTACATTGAAAATATGAACTGGGTTTTGAGCCTATCGGGTTATAAATCATGACTCTCTATAATAGTATGATATTGTCCACCTTCAGTGTAAGTTCTCATGGCTTTGGTTTGTACTTCCCCAAAAGATCTCGTACCAATCGAGATAATATTTTCACTTATAAACTCACGATCTTCCACTAAATTAACCAATGTGTGACTCACTTCCAATAATTCAACACCTGTGTACAGCAACCCGGACAGGCGGAGGAAGAGTTTGGGACGGTGGACATTAAAAAGTTTTTCAAGGACGTTATGTCAAATCGGGACCCGCGAGCTCCATATTTGCCCGGAGAAGTTAAATTCGAAGGGCTTCCACCGCCGCCGCCCACCACGTGGCTGACGCCGGAAGATATCGACGTTTATGCTGACATGTTCTCCCGCACTGGCTTCACCGGTGGCCTCAATTACTACCGAGCTTTTGACCGGTAACAAAATATTTTCACCTTTTTCATTTTTTTAATTTTTTAATTAAAAAGTGTTTTTTTTTTTACCACGATAGTGTCACTTGTTTTTTTTTTTTTTTTTTTTTTTTTTTTTTTTTTTTTTTTTTTTTTTTTTTTTNAAAGTTAAAAGTAAAGATGTAAAAGAAAAAAATTCACCTTTTACCTCTAAAATTCACCGTTTACTTTGAAGGGATTGATTCTAGTGTGTTTTACTTCCCTTTTTATATGATTTCAAAGAATAACTTTTATTTTTCAATATAATTTCTATTAAAAAATATTAAATATCTGAAAATTTAAACATTGGAAAATATAATTTTATCAATGTAATTTCTAAAATTTAAATTTCAACCTTACAAAACGTTCAAACATCTGAATGTATGTATGTATATACGCACACGTGTTATGTTATGTTATGTATGTGTGTATATATAGATATATATATGAAAAAAAGGTTACATATGGCAGCGCTGATAGATTCTTAGACTTTGGGAACTAAGCGAGTTTACAAAGAAAAACAACACAGGCCCCAAAACACTAGGGGCAAAACATCTTCCCTCCTGTTTGATGTAGTCTTGACTCCTGTGTCATTACTCTATTGAATGGACAGTTGGAGTGCACTGAGAGAAGCCCGATGAGAACAGTAGGACAGTTTGTGGGGGCCTTTACACAACAGGCATCGTAAAGGTGTCGTCGGATAGTTCTTTTGAGGGTAAGGTCCTCGAGACAGTTATTCTGAGGAGGTCTATCTGTCCACTCACTTGGTGTGTCGTTACTTTCGTTCATTCTATTGGGGCCTTCATTTCAGTGACCTGGCGGTTTATATGTTTTGCCTCCAGTATTTGGGGCCCGTGTCGTTTTTCTTTGGAAACTCGCTTCGTTCCCAAAGTCTAGGAGTCTCTCGGCGCTGACAATTGCAGTAGCTAGATCTCGAACATTTTTCTCATATATATATATATATATAGACACACACGCATGCATATATACACATAAATGAAACTAAAACAATTCAAATGATATATATACACACACGTACATACACAATAAGTGGAGTCTCGAACATGCTTGTTTCAAATTCTGTTTAGTTAATGGACATAAATCTCTTTGTACTCGCTCGTCATGTCCGGTTCTACAGGACCTGGGAGCTGACAGCGGCATGGACAAGGGCAGAAATCAAGGTGCCAGTGAAGTTCATAGTGGGGGATTTGGACCTGACCTACCATTTTCCAGGAGCTCAACAGTACATCCATGGCGATGGGTTCAAAAGGGACGTGCCTGGTCTGGAAGAAGTGGTTGTAATGGAAGACACTTCTCATTTCATCAACCAAGAGAGGCCTAATGAAATCAACGCCCATATTCATGATTTCTTCAACAAATTCTGCTGATCGTCGCTCTGTTTCTTAGTTCTAATCCGTTTCGTTCGGTTTGTTCTTTGTTTTTGTATCTTTGATCGCTTCTCTTCCTCTCAATTGTTCATTTTCATGTTCGTGTCGAAGTTTAAGGATTTCAATAAATGAGACGTATTAAACTTAAGTCATTCGACTCGTTCCAGGCTAGATGGTTAGCTTAAAGATAATTCCAAGGACGAGTTTTAAAATTAAAAATATTAAAGGGGTTTCATAGACGATCCTAAAAATAATAAATACTCATTTTGAGCTTTGAATAAACTCTCGAAATGAAAATCTGGTTGGAGCTATTCCTCTCGAGTTTGATGTGTAATCTTAACGAAAGTAGCTCCAATTGTCACGGTCCTATATTTTTTACCGTGCGGCGTCGTGATCTTGACGCGTTCACAATTAGTATTGAGAGGAATTAAGCCCCATGTATATTTTTCGCCCAGACTTTGTGGCTTTGTCAGAGCTTAGGCGAGGTTTGTCTTCGCCAATCGAACATCGCTTGTGTGGAATCCAAGCTTGTTCAACCACACACGCCGCTTGCGCGTGCATGTTCAATCGTCTGCGACACATCCGACTTGCCTCTACGTAGGCCAAGTCATTCGGCTCGACCTTGGCTCTGCTCGGGCCAAGGTCTCTCAATACAACGTCGCATCTCACCTTGCCATCTCGATCCCCATCGACAGGGTCCATATGTCTTGACGTCATCCCGAGTCTCGAGAGTGAAACTACTTTAGGGTTTTTTTTTGTTTGTTTGTTTGTCAATCGAGAATAGCTGATTTGAGGCCTTTTTATGATCTTCTACGGGACGTTTACTCTAGAAAGGTATAACTACAATAAGCAAGAGTGAACTATCGAGGGTTTGGGATAACAACTCCGTCTCCCATCTAAAACGCTAAACACCACCCAATTTCAACAAAAAACACAACCCTGTCACGATTCGAGATTAGCGAGCGGAATTCTCACGAGAAGCGGCAAGTTGCTAGAACGCTCCCACACTTTACTAATAACATAGAAAGTCAAGGCTTTGATCATCGGGAGTAGGTTCTTTTCATATACAAACATGAAAGGATGAATCAGAATGAACGGGAGGCATCAGAGGAAGGACCTTTGAAGGCGTGGGATAGAGTGAAAAGATACGCATGCAGTCTTTACGAGCAGATTTGAGCTATAGAAAGAGGGATTGAAGCACACAGAAATCATCTTACAACTAGATCGTTGCCTACCACGTTCACTTGCATCACATACAAAAGTGTTCTCTGAACCGTGCTATTCTTTCACAGTAAACAATAACGAAAGATTAAGCTCTCGAATAAGACGGGTTACACTCGAGAAAGTAGATCCGACCAGGTTAAATGAGTGCAAGATCAATGACGGTCATAATTGGAAAAGAATAATAATCTTTATTAAAGTATTAAATGAAAATTAATAAAAACGTTTTTCCTTTTCTTCAATTCATTACGTTTCTCCGGCCGGTAGTAGCCGGTGACCGGATCTGGGACCCACGCCGCCATCTCCGTACTTCTTTCATCTTCTCCCTTCTTTATCATTCCGCCACTTCGTGCAGTAACTCCTTCCGCCGCCGTCGCCCCCGCCCTATACCCCCGCCTGTCCAACACACACCACGTGTCCAAGGATTGCATTTTACACTATAAATTAATAAATATTTATTTAGATTTTGTTCGTTAAGTATTTAATTTTTTGGATGGATAAATACCTGATGAGAGAAACGAGGCTGGAGATGTTGATGACACGGGACAAAGATCGAGCCATCATGAATGCTAGAAAATTTTCTGTTTGTTTCTCGGGAAAATTTACACAAGAAAAAGAGGGAAAAGAAAGCGTTTATTCGACCGGAAAGAACAATCGACGGTTTATATAGAGAGACAAAAAAAAAAAAAAAAACCGGAAGGATTTAGGAAAAATATATATTTTTTTAATATTCCTTTTCCTAATTCTTTATTTCTTCCTGTAATTATCTTAATAAATCATAAATTTTTTTCCTTATGTTATATTTTCCATTTTTAATTATGGAACGAACCTGCCTAGTCCGCTCTAAACAAAGGTGGACTAGAAGTAAGAGACACGAGCTAAGGGTGAGTGCGTGCTAAAAGCTAGAGATGTAAGCTTTGCCAGACTGTCAACGGGTTAGGGATGCGTAAGGCGTAAGTTTTTTTTTTATTTTTTTTAATTCAGTACAATATCAAACTCTGCTCCAATCGAGTAAAATTAAGGTTATAAGAGAGTGATCGATTTGACTATGGGTACGAGGCCTTTTGAGGAAGCTCAAAGCAAACTCACTAGAGCTTATACTCAAAGTGGACAATATCATATCATTGTGGAGAGTCGTATTCATCTAACAGTGTTAACTCTTAGAAGACAGAATGTCCTTTAAAAGGAGGCGATCGAGCGAAGACACGTTGAAGTGAAAGCTTCTAGGATTCTTGAGCATGAATATGTGCACGAGCGTAGGGAAACAAGATTAAAATCAATAAATAACCTCTTTATTTTATAAATTTCAAGTCGAGATGATACAACTGGTTATCGAGAATCACAAGGTTGTAAGGTTAACATGACCGAATGATTATGAACTGCAATTAGTACTCGAGACATAAACGAAGCATTTTTTACTAGCTCGACCAATTTTTTTATTTTTATGAAATAATTTATAAAAAAAAAAAAAAAAAAAAATAATATATATATATATATATATAAACTTTTCAAATAATAGTCAATAGCCCAGCAGCTGTAACCAAAATTGGCTCTCCTTGACATCACTCCAAGCTTTTCAACTCATTTTTACTTCCTTGTCGCCTTCAGAAGCATAGCCCGGAGGTCCGCGGCGTCGATCTCGGCGGCGCAATTCTCCGGCCGGTAGTAGCCGGTGACCGGGTCTGGGACCCACGACTCCTTCTCTGTACTTTTTACCGTCTTGGCGCCAATTCTTGCCGCAACTCCTTTCGCCGCCGCACCGCTTTGTGGTGCCACCGCCGCGTACCCACGCCTGTCCGATCACACAGCACGTTAGAAGCCAGAATAATTTAATTCAGAAAAAAAGGGTATTTTTAATTTATAAAATTTAATAAAAAAAGAAAAAGAAAAACAGAGAATTGATTTATTTCAGTACCGGAAGATGGTGTTGGAGAGTCCATCGGAGACGAGAGCCGACGCGATCTTGACGGCGGAGAAAGAGCGAGCCATGGAGAGATTTTCCGTTTGTTTGAAAATTCTCGAGAAAATTTGCGTTTGAGATATGGAAAAAACAGAGATCGTGCAGATTATTTATAAAGACGGAAGCGAAGTGACGTGGAAAGTGGAAATAGTCAAACCGGGTCGGGTTTAGAGGACCCGTCAAAGAAAGGCAAAAAGTACGTACACGTGTTAATTTAATTTTCCAACATTTAACTCAAACACCCATTGAAAACCGTCCACGTGTTAAAGAAAAATCGTGGGTCCTAGGTGGCGCGGGAAAGGGCCAGTCCAACCTACTTTAATTTCCGGGAAATTCGGTGACATTGGACTATTCAAATTCAAACAGCTGCTGTTATTGTTCAGCAGCCTCCTCGAAGCTCAAAAGCCATTAAAAAGGCTAAATTAATAAAATATTTATAAAAATTAAGGCTAAATTAATAAAATATTTATAAATTTAAGGCTAAATTAATAAAATATTTATAAAATTAAGGCTAAATTAATAAAATATTTATAAAAACTAAGGCTAAATTAATAAAATATTTATAAAATTAAGGCTAAATTAATAAAATATTTATAAAAACTAAGGTTAAATTAATAAAATACTTATAAAATTAAGGCTAAATTAATAAAATATTTATAAAAACTAAGGTTAAATTAATAAAATATTTATAAAATTAAGGCTAAATTAATAAAATATTTATAAAAACTAAGGTTAAATTAATAAAATATTTATAAAATTAAGGCTAAATTAATAAAATATTTATAAAAACTAAGGTTAAATTAATAAAATATTTATAAAATTAAGGCTAAATTAATAAAATATTTATAAAAACTAAGGTTAAATTAATAAAATATTTATAAAATTAAGGCTAAATTAATAAAATATTTATAAAAACTAAGGTTAAATTAATAAAATATTTATAAATTTAAGGCTAAATTAATAAAATATTTATAAATTTAAGGCTAAATTAATAAAAATATTTATAAAAATTAAGGTTAAATTAATAAAATACTTATAAAATTAATAAAATATTTATAAAATTAAGGCTAAATTAATAAAATATTTATAAATTTAAGGCTAAATTAATAAAAATAGTATTATTCTAAAAAATATAATAATTTTTTTGTTGTTTGATAATTTTAAATTATTTGGTGAGTGTCGAACTTAATTAAAATAATGTAAAATATGAACAAAATTTTAATTAAAAATATAAGGAAATTCATGGAAATAAAATGTAACATAAAAATAACAAAATAATATTTTAGTGTATTTTTGACGGATTTGCTGTGGGCTAAAAAATGAAGCCCAATAAGGGAAAGCCCGAAGAGTATAAGCCCAAAATCACTGGCAGCCCACTGCTTCTTCTCCTGCAGCCGTAGTTAGGGCTTTCATTTTCAGTCTCTGCCGGACCGATCAGACCTCTGCGAGCGGCGGTGGCATTGCATGTACCGGACCGAGCCGTCGTTTTCCGAAGTCGACCGGCGTTGTGTTTTTTCGACGTTCGTGGTTTTGCCGTTTAAGCATTTCTATTCGAAGAAATGGCGGAGGTCAACAGCACTGGCAATGAGATTCCTCCGAACATGACCATCTATATTAACAATCTCAACGAGAAAATCAAGCTGGAAGGTACTTTTGAGAGGAAGGGGATGGGGAAGCTTCTTTAATTGTCTGAAACTTGTTGTAATTTTTGTTGTTGTCTCTTTTGTAAGAGCAGAATTGAAGAAGTCGCTGAACGCGGTGTTCTCGCAGTTCGGGAAGATTCTGGAAGTATTAGCTTTCAAAACCTTGAAGCACAAAGGACAGGCTTGGGTTGTCTTCGAAGAAGTATCGTCTGCCACTAATGCGCTTAGACAAATGCAGGGCTTTCCTTTCTATGATAAGCCTATGGTAATGTGCTTACTAGAACTTACTAATTCTTGCAGTGAAAGGGTGGTTATCGTCGATAAAGAATTGAAATTGATTGCTCCAATTTAAAATTATTTCTTGCAATTTCTTGGCTCAAATGGAGGGTTATACTAATGTGAGTCAATGTGGAAATTATGAAAGTGCTGATAGATTCTTCTGAGTAACCAAATTGGAACTTTCTTTGGGTTATGAATCATCTAGGCTGTCGAGATTTACTCGCACATGGCTGGGAAATAATGTGATTGCTTGCAGATAATTGCCGTACTGATGGTGTAGTCTACTATGAATGTTCATAGCTGATTTCATTTTAGCAAGGTTAAAGGACAATTATTGTTTGAATGATCAATACCCTGAGCAGTGATCTTGAATGATTACTTCTTAAATATATCACATTGCAGATGTTTGAGTTTACTCCTGAGCTTTATTACGTTGGTTCTTAATAGTTTGACACACATCATATGGTTGTCAAACGTGGCTTCTGCCAATCTTATGATAGTTCTATATCTGTTGAGCATTTCTGGTTTGTAGGTCTGGTGGCTAACATCTACGTTCTCTATGCATTTTTGTACGGTGTCGTAGGCTTTGTATCTTCTCCATGTTATAAAGTTGGACCAATTTTTTATATCATTTGTTGCTCTGTTCTATTATTCGTCTTTTGTTGGCTCGACGAAGTTTGGTGTAATACGAAGTTAAGTGTTGTTGATTTGCAATCATGTAGAGGATACAATATGCAAAGACGAAATCGGATGTTATCTCGAAGTCTGATGGTACATTTGTTCCCCGGGAGAAACGAAAGAGGCACGAGGAGAAGGGTATAATTTGTCTCCATTTTCTATTTGACAATTCAAATTCAAATGTGTCTAAATTAGCTTGGTTCATGAAGATCTTTTTCTTCAGTATTTGATACAATAGTAGAGTGTTGTAGCTTTTTACTTTAAGTATTTTATTCAAATCTATTGGAGCAGTATTGACATCTTAGGGAAGTAACTTTTCAGTAAGTTCTTATTAAAAAAAAAAAAAAAAAAACTTTTTTTTAGTAAGTAAGGAAAATGTTGTCTTATAGTTTATGTAGCAGTCTTTTGATCTAAGATCTGTCCATTCTTTCGATGTGGTAGGGAGGAAGAAGAAAGAGCAGCATGATGCTAATCAAGCTGGGATGGGTATGAATCCTGCTTTTGGTGGAGCATATGGTGCAACAGCGGTAAGTATCTCTATTTAATTCCTGAAGTTTGGTCTTTGATAAATTTTATAAACTTTTATATCTATAATATATTCATTTCTAGATTTGAGCCTCATATACATAGTTTGATTCTCCAACGAAGTCGATCAAGATATGGCATGGCTAAACTTTTATTAGTTATTATATGTTCACCTGTTGTTGAAAAATGTATTCTAAGTGCTTCACTGATATGATATGGCTGACATGATTATCAACTATAGATTATAGAGAATAAGAGTATTAGAATGTAACAACTAATAAAAGGTAGAACTTCACTACTTGAGGCTAATTTTGTTCATTATAAATGATTCGCTCTCGACCTTTTTCGTTTCTCACTCTCCTCACTATATTAAGAATGATTCTTAATTTGTATGCTATTCATTGAAATAGGGCTCTTCTTTCTTTTAACTTCCTCCTGGGTAGTAAGAGTCATTTTTGTTGTTCTTTATGAATTTATCTGCCTATTTTTGCTTCATAGAATCATGTTTAAGAATCATGTTTAAGAACTGTAACGACCCTAAATTTTATCAGATGTTCCCTTAAGGTCGTTACAAGAACCCTTTGCCAATTAATTCATCATATGTATAATTATGGTACTTGCTATGTTTATTTATTGGAAATTGTATGTTGCTAACGCAATCTCTCTTTCCTTTCCTCCCCTGAAAATGGTGCAGCACTCTCAAGTACCTTATTCTGGTGGAGTTATGGTGCCAGAAGCACCAGCCCCACCCAATAGCATTTTGTTTGTACAAAATCTTCCCCATGAAACGACTCCAATGATGCTACAAATGCTGTTCTGTCAGTACCCTGGTTTTAAGGAGGTTCGTATGATCGAAGCAAAGCCAGGTATTGCATTTGTAGAGTACGCCGATGAGGTACAATCGACAGTCGCCATGCAAGCGCTACAAGGTTTCAAGATGAACCCGCAAAACTCGATGTTGATAACTTATGCAAAGAAATAGGATAGCAAATCTTGGTCTCTTCACTGTATGGAAAGCCAACTGCTATCTTCTGATTCTCAGTACAGGAGATCGTGTGTAAAATACTGTCATCATGAACTTGCTGAAAATTCTATTCAGATCAGTTTTCTTAACTAGGAATAGAACAGATCTCGGATCCCATGAACGCAGCGGTTGCCATGATTATCGTTGAACTCGTAGTAAAGTTTGATTTTCATTATCATATTTTGTTCTCATTATCATGTAGTAGTAAAAAAATAAACCAAAAGCTTTTATGACTATGAGATTGAAGAGCTGTTCTTGTTGAAATCTAACTTGGCAGATATTGAACAGCAAGTTCTGCAGGATGCAACAACTCCACAGTGCAGGGAAAAGGAGCTGCAGCTGAAGTGTTGTTGAGGGAGATGAACAATCCAGTAAGTACAGCTTAATTCTCAAACTAAATTCTGTCGAGCATGTCGATTACTCCAACTTTTAGGCATAGGCGTAGCAGAATTTTACTTGTACGATATAGCGAATTCGAGCCTGATTGATATCGTAGATTACATAGTCATTGAACCTTGACTAGATTACAATTTCTAAAGAACATGAACACAATCTTCTCAAAATTCAAAAGGAACAGAAAAAGTTTGGCAGCTACAATTTCAGCTCAATAATTTTGATCCTTATTTTTATTTTTGTTGTTAAGAAATCTGTAATTGATGTGAAAGGGATGGATTGATTGTGATTCCCTCAACCACAAATTAAGCCAACCCCACTTTCTCTAATCAAACTTACAACACAACTGTTTCAAAATCCAAAAACAAGCATCATATCACCCAAATTCTAACCTATAAGCTTTCACTTCCACTCCCTTTGCTTCTCGACCTCCCCCTTGAGCTATTCGTTTTAACCATTATACTTTAACCGATGCAAGAACAACCTGGGACGACGACTACGCTGCTGTCTTGGCGCTTCCGCTGCTGTCCTTGTGGTCGCCAAAGATACGTTGTCGAAAATCGGAGACCATGAGTGGGAGACCCTTCTGGAGAGAAACTTTGGGTTCCCAACCAAGAAGATCCTTGGCCTTGGTGATGTCTGGCTTCCTCTTGTGGGGGTCGTCCTCTGTGTTCGGCCTGTACTCTATCTTCGCATCCGGGTCGATCGTTTCCTGCACGACCTGCTCACACAACATACATACATACATACATATGACCGAGGTTATCATCATCGTTACGTTTTTACAACCTTTTCACTACATTACTTTGTCCAAAAATGTACCTTGGCAAGTTCAAGCATGGTGAATTCACCGGGGTTTCCAAGATTGAAGGGTCCAATATGCTCTCCCTCCATAAGCCTCATCAATCCCTCCACCTATCGAACATTAAACAAACACGTCTTATCGTAACGACAAACCGACTATAACTTCAAATCGAATTTCAAATGATCATTGGATCCAAAAGTTTCATAATTAACGCAATACGAATCTGAACTTAAAAAATTACTTATTCATTAGACCATAAAACGATAAACGACATCATATTCGAGCAATATAACATAGATTTGATCAGAAACATAAAGAAATTAAGGGAGGGAAAAGTGCTTACAAGATCAGAAACATATTGGAAACTCCTTGTTTGCTTCCCATCACCATAGACAGTGAGAGGCTCCTTCCTCAAAGCCTGCATAGCCCAACATGAATTATAACAAAATCCGTTCATTTTCGTGTCTATTTCGTCCCTTAAAACTTTAAATTGCATCTTTTAACTCTACATTATATTTTCGTTTAATTATAATCGAAGTCATTTATCTTCCTAGCCCCATCCATATACTGTACACATTCATCGTTTGCCACAAGAACAACGTTTAACGATAGTGTGGAGTCAACCACTATGGGTTCAATCCATAGCGGCTACCAACCTAGGATTTAACATCTTAGGTGTTTCCATGTCATACACAAATATGGTAGAGTCAGACGGTTGGTCCAATGAAACTAGTCAAGGCGTGTACAATAGAAAAACAGTCTAAAGACCAACCCGAGCATAGCTTAATCTAAAAAGTCGATGTTTCGATACGAAAACCGACGTCTATCGATATTATTTGAAGAAAAAAAAAATGTGGGCTAACCTGGGCAACAAAATTACTAACAACACGCCCATCATCAATGCACATTCTTGGGCCATAAGTGTTGAAAATTCTAGCAATCCTAACCTGCAAAAGGAAACATAATTAATTAATTAATTAAATTAATTAAACTAATTAATATTATAATTAATGGCGACCAACCTCAACTTGAGCTCCTCGGTGATAGTCCATAGTCAACGTCTCGGCCGTCCGTTTTCCCTCGTCGTAACAGCTTCGGACACCTGTCACACATTCCGACAATAACAAACCACTTCAAATTTACCGAATTACCCTTCCTCTTCAGATCTAGGTTCAAACATGGCGGTTCCCCTGAAAAGACCCAAACACCCCCATCGGTTCATCCTTTTACCATCTCTACCCTTCCCCGGATTTAATCCCCTGCATCTCAGGTGAAAAACCATTCCTCCGGCCCCTCCGCTCAAACATTGGATTCGGAGAAATTAAGGAAGAAGAAGAAATGAAACTGACCGATGGGATTGACGTTGCCCCAGTAAGTTTCAACTTGTGGGTGTTGCAGAGGATCTCCATAAACTTCGCTGGTACTGGTCAGCAGAAATCTAGCTCCCACCCTCTTCGCTAAACCCAACATGTTCAAAGTTCCGACCACATTGGTCTTGTAAATTCCTCCAAAACCCAAAGTTAAAGAAAACCCAGAACCCAAATTCGAAATAAACAACGAAAATGAACTGTAAAAATCAAAATCAAATCAAAAGGATATGATGGTCTTCACAGGGTTGAATTTGTAATGAACAGGGGAAGCAGGGCAGGCGAGATGGTAGATCTGATCCACTTCAAGAAGTAGCGGCTCGACCACATCGTGTCGGATCAGCTCGAATCTCGGATTCCCAAAATGGTGCATCACGTTCTCCTTCCGTCCGGTGAAGAAATTGTCGACCACGATGACGCTGTCGCCTCTGTCGATCAGACGGTCCACGAGGTGCGACCCGACAAACCCGGCTCCGCCGGTGACCACGATCCGTAGTCCTTTTCGCTTTAGTCCGAGTGGTATTTTTCCTCCGGAGTTCATGACGCGGTGGACGTGGAACCGGGGGCGGTGCTCGTACGACGGCGTGTTTGACCACCGAGCTAGCTCTGTCGGGATCGGGTCGTAGTTGTAGCTGGCTTGGGATGCGGAATTTGAAGAGGGGAATAGGGTGAAGACGATGGTGGCGATGGCAATGCCGAGGAGGACGAAGAGGAGGCGCTGCTCCCGGAGCATGTAGCGGATCGGACGGGTGACGGACAGCCATGGCTTTGGGGGTTTGGGGGAATAAGCGTCCGCCGTGGGTTGGGTCTCGTCGTGCCCTCTGAAAATTAGCTCCGATCCCATTTCTTTTCAATTTCAAATTCGATTGGGAAATCAGATGGGGTTTAGGCGGATTTTGTTTTTTTCACGGCGGCGGAGTGGCGGTGGCCGGGAATAAGGGATCCCGGTCGGCGGAGGTGAGGTGAGGACAGAGGAGAGGTATATAATTTTACTTTTTATTTTTATTTTTTTTCTGATGGGGAAGGAGGCGATTTTTGGAGCTTTTAAAGGGAGAGAGGTTGGAAAAAAAGGGCAATAGTTGGGATTTATTACGAAAATGCCATTAAGTAACTCTTGTTGTTTTCTATTGTTGGCTGATTTAGTGATCCGTGGCAAATGTGGAAGTTTTCTCAATTATTGTTTTTAAATAAATATTATATCCTTCTTGTTTAAATTTATTCTCGGCTAAATTTTGTTGTATAGAGGCTAACGACCATACATAACACGTCAAAACGGACAATATTTACTAGCGGTGGGCTTGGATTGTTGGAAATGGTATCAGAGTCAGTCCCAAGACCTTGTGTCAGCGAATACGTTGAGCCTCCAAAGAGAGTAGATTGTGAGATATCACATCAGTTAGATAGAGAGACTAACGACGATACATAACGGGTCAAAATGAACAATATCTACTAGCGGTGTTCAAACTAGTCTTAATCAAGGTGCCACGAGCTAGGAGCAGGTTTTGACCTAATTCTGTCTCCTTCATGTTGCTCAACGACAAGAGGTCGACAACATACAATTGAATTTCGATCCAATTATTTCTTCTTCTTTATTTTGTGGTTCGATCCTTTACGTGTTGGTCTGATTTTATCGTTCATTAGACTTTTTTTCTATTATCTGTCACGTTTTATATGGTATGGTTTTGATCGAAGGCGGGAGATCTCTCGAACAAAATGTCCTTATTTGACTATTTATAATTTGTTTTGTTTTGATTTAATCTACGTAGAAGCATTAAATATACATTAAAATCAAAATAAATGTCTTAATTTTGTTTTATTCTTAATTAATTTATAGCTTTTTCAACTTTTATTTTAGTCATTAATTAATTTATGGAAAAACTTTAGCACTTAAAACAATAAATATTTTTTTCTCTCGCATAAATAACAATTAAAAATATCTAAAATAGTATTTTTTGTAAACAAAATTCATATAATTAATCTAAATATTTTTTAAAAAAAAATCGACCAACCAATAATAAAATAAATAAAAATGAAAAAGAAAGAATCTAAAAAATATATAAATGAGGTGGACTAAAATGTTAATTAATTATAAAAATAGGGATAAAATATTGGGGTGTGGCTATAAATTAATTATAAAAAAGGGTAATTTTAAAAAATTTATTAATTAAATAATGGGGTTGGGAGAGGGTTAGAGGGGGTCCAAGTTGGCAAATTTGAAAATGTCCAAGTGTCATTGACTTTTTTTTCAAAAAAAAAAAAATAAAATAAAAATAATAATTAATTCATAGCCGCCACTGGATTTGTCTCCGTCCACCGAACCCAACTTGCTGATGTCAATTTTTTTTATCGAAACAGCGAGCTACTTCATAGTTAGACGTACTTAACTTGAACTAATGACGGGGAAAAACTAAACATAGTATAAGAACTCAGATTGGCCCGTGAGAATAGTTTTTTTGTTTTTAAAAGCAATTTATGACGTTCTTTTTTTTTTTTGTCGTTTTTTTTTTCTCCGTGCACTCTTTTTCAATATCTTATCTCTTTACGTACGTATATATAAGACTTTTCTAAGTAGTCGCTCTCCGTAAACGCATCTTTCTCTCACGAGTTTTGCTCCACATATATACTTTTTCTCGCTATTAAACTCTCTATAATTACCTTTTCTCCTCCACAAGAATCCTATCGTGTATTTGAATAATATTAACCAATAATATTAATTCAAAACTAAAATTTTAAATCTGAGTTCGGTTCCTAAATTTTTAAGTTTGTTTTCTATCAGTGTTTCAAATAAGTGCTCATTTTGGTCCCTAAATTTTTAAGTTTACTTTATTGTCTCTCGACTATATATATATATATACATATACATATATATATATATATATATTATATATATACTTTTTTTTATAAAATAAAAATTGGAGTTAATAACTAAAATATATAATTTTTTATTTTTAAAATTAAATTAGTCATTTTAAAAGTGTAATGACTAAAAATAACAAATTTTATTAAAAAAGTAAAAATAAAACAAATTTAAGACTAAAATGAGAAATATTTGCAATTGTTTACTATAATAAATAATATAATCCAAATAAAACCTTCAAAATAAAAACATTTGATTGATAAATGTAACGGCCAATTTGGCAGATAGCTGAAACGTATAGAAGGTCGCCACGTGTCATAAAGATTATTATTAAACACTTTTTAATATAATTTTTGTCTCTTATAATTCACATAATATTCCATCAACATATAAGGAATCAAATTTACAATAATGCCATAAAAAAAATAGCTGATTTTTTTCCATTAATTTACAAAATCCAATTCATTCAAATAATCTGATGGAATATTTTAAAATAAATTTTAATAAAATTATTTAATTTTATAAAAATACTTTTTTAATATTAATATCGTAACAAAATATCATTCAAAAATTGACGCGTACTGACTTGAATATAACTCGAGAATTAAATTCATAATTTAATTTTTTTTAATTATTATTATTTTTTTTTGTGGGAATATTTTAAAGTTTGGAAAAAAAATAATAATAATGCAATTTTCATAATGTAAAATGTTAGGTCTAAATTCCAAAGGTTATGGAGGAATGTTAATGTAAAGCACCAATCATTGCCCCAATTTCCTCCACGTGTTCAACGTGACATGTAACCTTACATCCACGCAATCTCTAATTTATGGACTTTTTTATTTTTTAAATTATTAATTTTTTTTTCCTTCCAAAATTAATCCATCATAATAATTATATTTGTTATTACAAGTTAACTCAATTTTTCTTTATTATAATTTATAATAATAAAAGCCGAAGTTATTACAAATTTAACGGGTTGAGTGAATGTCGTTGACACAAAACATATAAATAAAATGATGATATGATGTTAAATATATTTTATTTCGTTGAAAATTTACAAATATATTATATTTTTATGAAATAAACGCCAATTTGAACCTAGAGAACTTATTAAAATATATGTTATCGATTAAGAGGTTAAGGGGTTTAAATTCTCAATCCGGTATATATAAAGATGTTCGGACACAAAATTCAATACGACCCAGATGAATATGTACTAAAAAAAGCGACCGACTTCGAGGAAGTGAGTGTTTTGGACGCTTCGAACGACCCTAAACCCTAAATTAACCTATTTTTTTCTTTTTATGTGGAGATTGTTGAATCTACACTAAAGCATTGTGATTAAGGAGAATAATATGGGAGACAAATCTTAATCATGTGCAGCGGCACGTGCCTAGCTGTAACAAGATTTAGGTTGAAGTAATTAGTATTTTAAGCAAAGTTCTGTCCAATAAAAATTAAAATGAAAATGTCCAAATTCATATTCAAACTATAATATTAATTTATGATAAAGTAAGTTATTATTATATAATTGTCTTCTTGCCTTTGTCCCACATCTTTTCTCATTTGTAACCAAACCCATTTGGAATGTCAACTATAGCATTTATTCGTTTAATTTATTAGGTCGAGTGATTAATATGTTAGGTTGGGTAAATAAATATAGTATTGACAAAGATTGAATGTTTAAATCCTCGTATTTCATATACCTATGAACATTAAGTTGATTGTGCATAAAGATGTCCACAGACCCACAAGAACCTGTCTCGAGTAAGATGGTGTCTGGAATGAGAGAGATATTTTTCTTGTTAGCTATAAATGTGATCGGGGATGGAGATTATATTCTCGGTGTATAACTCTTTTCATTTATTATTTTTCTTATATTTTATAATATTTAATTTAGAGTAATTTTTTTAATCAAAATAAGTTAAATCATATTAATAATTATAATGGAGAAAAGATTAGACTTTTTTTTTTTTTTCTAAAAAAAAAAAAGAAAAAAATATATATATTTGACAACGTTGGAAAAATATGACCTTTCTTTGTCTTGGACTTAGACGTGACATTTCATGATTGAAGTTGAACCGACGCATGCGCTGGCCCATACAAAATTCAAATATATGAAAAATAGAATTGTGAAATTACAATTTTACCCCAATAATTGAGATTTCATTTTAATTTGACCATTTCCATTTTGGCCTTAGGTTTGATCAAATTTCATAAATACATTCTATTTTTTATCTAATAAAAAATATCTTTATTTTTAAAAAATACAAACTTGCCGATATTTAATTCAACCAAACAATAGAAAACAAGATTGAAATGGTAAATAAATTAATAATTAAATTCAATTTTGACTTCCGAAAGAAGATGAGATCAATAAGAGATATCATTGTCTGAAAAATACTATTTTGAAGACACTCGAAAACAGACTAGCCCACAATGCTTTCGTTTTATTTAATACGTTGGTTGGACTGGGGTCGCCAATATGGAACGATACAGCAGAAAAGAATGCATTGTCGAACTTTTCTTGAGATTTTTCGTATGAAAAAATGGTCGATCCCTTCAAGTCGGATCAAATTTTCGTTTCTACGAGAAATTTACTTCAATTGATATACCCTATATGGATAGTACCTATGATTAAAGAGCAAAAGTTTCTCAAACACACCTTAGGTGAACCTACCAACAAGCTTACATGATCGAATCGACTTAAACATAATCAAACTAATCGAGATTCGTTAGATTTTCAGGACCCAATCAAAATCACCTTACTGCAACATCTAATATGGTTAACAGGAATAAAATGATACTGAAACACACCATGAAAAGATGGGCAAATGGTGATACAAATTCTGCTATCATCACCAGAATATGATACTATTTTTCAGTTGGATTCCAAATACAATAGTGTTCTTAGATAATGTAATCAAAAGAACATTACTGATAGAATCCATTTATACAAACAGTAGATGGATGAAATCTAGCATCTGGCTAAGTACACAACCCATATCATAGCCATTTTCTTCCCAAATAATGACAACCTAAGCGTTTTCGTAAAAGGAAATGCAAAATTTGATTTTATGAACATCTCTTAAACTGAAACAGATAACGCAGTAGTAGTTAAGGAAGCTTACTCAGTCCCACGTAATTTGATTCAAGAGTGTTGTTATCCCTCCTTGGCTGAATTCGGCTATCGGTTCCCGCTTCGTCAAGCAAATGGATTGCCACGAATTCTTAACCGAACAAAGGAATAAGTTAATCTTCTTCATCAACTTCCAGGTCTTCACTATCATCTTCACCCATATCCTCATCTTCACCATGATCACTGTCAGTGTCTTCCTGCTTTTTCTTTTGATCACTCTTGTTATCCTGCTTTTTCTCACCACCTACATTTCCAGAATAAAAACAGGTTAATTTGAAAATACACTTTCTTCTCGGAGGCTTTATAGGAGCAAGTCCTTAAATAATAACAGAGCGAGGAACAAAAACAGAGAAAATGCCATACTCAAGAACACATACCATATTCACTGAAGATGACCCCACCAGAACACAACCCCTCCTCAACTTTAATGAGCTGAAGAGTCAGCCTAGGTCCAATCTCTTGAAGCTTGACAGCACTCTTCGTAGAAGCTTGGTTGACTCTACCTAGATCACTGGCCAACGTGACTGTTGCTGCTTCATCGTCGGCCTCGCTTTCTGACCCATAACCAGCCCTTTCAAACAACAGACGAGAAAACTTGTAAGAAACAATTAGAGGCTAATGTAAGAACATGAGATAGAAATAGAATTTATAATGATGGATCCCTTTTTTTTTTCTTTTCTTTCCATATTTGGATATCACATAGGGTACATGGCAAAGATTCACTTGAGCTCCTTATCAAACGAACTATATGAAAACCACTTAACATTTTCCCTATATTTTTGTTTTGAGAAAACAAATTCACAATGAAAGGTTGCTTTTCATTGAGAAAGAAAAAAAAAAAAAAAACAAAAAAAAGATCAAAATGGATTGACATAAATCCATAACTTGATTAAAACAATGAAACAACCAACCAAATAGCTTACTTTGTGACAAAGTCGCTCACATCTTGAAGACTCCTAAGATCAGGAACTTGATGATTCTGAACAAACTTTCTAAGCCTACGGGTAACACCAACAGGCTGTAATCTGATTGAATAATGTCGGAAATCAATGAGCTTTGTGTCTTTGTTATAATTAAGCAATACAATTCTCTGGCACGATGAAAGTTTAACCTGATACATGGAAATTAAATTGTTGTTGAGAGTGAAGGAAATCTGATCAGTCTGAACTTTCAGTTGAATTAATAAGAAAACCTACTGTATTTATATCAATAGCTGGGAAGATGTTCTGGAACATTATAGTAGTGAGCTTCAGATGCTGATCTCCAGTCCCAAAACCAGAAAGCACAATCTGCCAATAAAAATGTTAGCTGAATGATTCAATGAATCAATATGCCATCATGTTTTCTTCAAAAATGCTCTTTTAGCTTGTGTACTTCGAAAAACATTGCATATTGAGCTTGCTTATGAAACAAAACCAAAGGTGACATGAGAGAAAGAAGCGAATCGTAATTGTCAAAACTTCTCGCTTCGAAATAGCTCATCAATCAGCACACGGTAAGATCTAAGAACTCAAACAAAGAACTCTAGTTTACCCTTTTACCAGTGAAAGACACCAACAAGACAAATACCAAAAGGAACACGTTTATACAAGGGAAATTGAGACTATTACCAAAGGGGGATTCTTGAAAAGGTCTTTTGGACATCTCGGGCGCAATTGCGACTGAGCAACGTCTACTGCAAGCGAATACTCATGTATTTTGAAGTTAAGAGTTGGTCCCTGAGGGGTCCTAGCAACACGCAAATATGGAGCACTTTCAGTTTTGGAGAGTATAAGAAAATGAGTAACTCCCATAGGCCCAGCAACATTCAAATAATCCTTAAGATTATTCCGTCTCTTCTCCTGCAAAAACAGTACACACACAAATTAGAAGAATACTTCCAGATATATCATTACTAAATCAGCACTCAGGAAACAAAGAAGAAAGAACAATAAGAGTTTACCTTGAGATTGAGAGCAGTGTAAGGAAGCATCAATTTTCTCAAATCCATTTGCAGTTGCCTAAGTGGACCAGGTAACTTCCCTCTAGAAAAAACAAAACTCTTCGGGATTTTCTCCCCAGTAACATGATCCACATTAGACTGTTTCTTCGCTGTAATCGGCTTCACAAACCCCTTCTTCTTCTTCTGTTTCAATCAATTAACAACAAGAAAACTTAAACCTTATATAAAAAAAAAAAAAAAAAAAAAACAAAAAAAAAANGTTACAAGTGAAGAAGTTCTTACGTTTCCAATACGAGCCATTGCTTGCTAGAAGAACAGTGAAAGGGAAATTTCAGAAGCTTGCTGGCGAAGAACTCCAGCACCCTCTAAAATCAAATACACATATACGCAATGGCAACCCTAAGGACAAAAATTCGGAGCGGAAGTCGGTTCGATCACAGAACCGAATGGTGGAGAAGAACCGAACCAATTTGGATTCAAATCGGTCCAGCAACGGATTGCAAGAGAGAAAACAAGAGACGAACGGCCAGCAGCGGAGCGCAGAGATGGAAATTCAAAAGCGGCGGTGACGGCGGCGGCGAGGAGAAGAGAGGACGATACGGTACCGTAAAAGTCTAGGGCGCGCGTGGTGAGGTGAGGGGTTTAGGGTTTTGTGGAGATTTCACTAAAAACTGCCAGACCGATCTGGTGAGTAAATTAGTAATAAATAGCTTTATTTATACCAAATACATAATTAAATTTCAATTATGTTCCCAAAAATTCCATTTTTACCCTTTCCCTTTTAAAGTTTGGCCTAAATTGTTCCCACAATTATCTTGTCTGTTAAAAATAAAATATGAAAATAGATGGTTAATATTTAAAAAAAATCAAAAATAAAAAGATTATTATTACCGTATTTTCTCCCCAGTAAATTGTTCTTGATGTTAAAATTCCTCCTGCAAAATTGAATTCCCTTAAATGCGAAAATTTGGCACTTGTGTCCAACTTCCTCCGGTCATCAATTGGCTAAAAAGGGTAAAAAAAACTGGGACTTCCAATCGCCCCGACACAAAAGATCCAGAGTGTTACAATCACACTTTTCTTGGCCGTGGATAGACTCCACAACAGGTCATGGACAAGCATGACCGTGACACATAGCAACAACTTTCGTTTATTTGACCCAGCACAAATAAATTTAGACTCCCAATGAGTAAACAGAAAAAGGTTCCAAATTCTTCAAAGTATCAAAAAAAATCCTGATTAGTGAAGCAAATAGCTGAAATTTAAGCAACTATTGCAGAGAAATTCAGCATCCATCGACTCATCTCCTCATTTAGATCTGCGCAGAAGCTCTTCAGAAGGAACTTCTAGTGTAGCACCAGCATGTTCTTTACTCGGCTTCATTTCTGCAGCAATACCCATTAATCAAATTCGGTTCTACTCAGACATTGCTTACAAGCAAATCCCAGTACATTTTAAGGAAGTTTGATATGTTAGTTAGAAGCTTGAAAAGGATTTCGATTGCATAATTCGAGGTTTCGAAATTAATCCTAGCTTGATATGAATTTGTTGATAACAATGCTATCCATATAGACACAAAATTTAAGCTTCTATAATCTATTCATTCATTTCATACAAACACACAACCTCCATTTCCAACGCAAGGCTTCATAAATACTGGCTACTTATTTGTTTGATCAGTTGTTGGTTTCAAATTCACAGACTTTGTTCATAAGGAAAAACAATGCACTTTTAGGAAGTTTGACATCTTAGTTAGCATCTTATGATGTATTTGATTAATGGGTTAGGACTCTATAATTTAACCTGTGATATACAAGTTTGTTATCCCAATCTATGAGGATAGGGTTCGAAAATCAAATCTATAAACACTACGATGTTAACTTGAGTATCCCCCAAAGGGCTAAGGCATTGATAACCTCCTTTAAAGATCTGAAGTTTAAATTTTCCACTCCTTGAGGAAGACTATCCATGTTATGTTAACCAACATCAAGATTATACAAACTTATGCTTCTATAACCTTTTCATTCTTATGATGCAAACACAGGTTACACATGTTTAATCCCCAAACCAATGTTTCATAAAGCCCGGCCTGTTAAAATTATGAACTGAACATCCCCAGAAGAGGCTACAGTAGCTTCTAGTGTTCCACTAAATAAAACGCGGAAGAATTTGGGTGAGGCATTTCATCAAACATGGGGGCTGCAATGCGTTCATTTCAAACTCACTAGTCCTTAGCCAAGTAATTGATTCGTTGTTGGTTTTGTTTGTTCAATTATTCAAAGAGTACCGTAAATGAAGCCAAAATTGAAAAAGAAAGAGATAGAATACCATAGCCGCCGCGAGAAGTGAGCTTGGCCTGAACGATCATATTAGAGATGAAATGGGAGGCCTCCCGAGCTTCTTCGAGCAATTTACGAATCTCGGGATCTGAAGTCACATGGCGGCTCTCTTCGAACTTCCGACGAACCTCGGCAGCGGACTCCTTCAGCATCAAGGTATCGCCGGCGAAAGACTTCTTGGTTGCCCTGAGCAACGCTCTGTAGGCGCTTAGAACTTCCCCTTTCACCATCCCTCTTGAAATGAGCTTCTGCGCTTCCTCACTAACAAAGACGCCCAAAAAGGCGACGACGTCGTTTCATTCAAATGCCCTATTTTCATGTCCAATAAAATAGTCAATGTTTTTTTTTTGCAATATTTTTGTTAAAATTAGTGCATAAATTAATAAAAATTGCAATAATTATTTAAAATTAAAAAATTTTTGGTGAAAAATTAATACAATTATAAAATGTGGTATTTTTCCTAAAATAAATCTCAATTTTATCTCAAATTTTATTTAAATTTTAATCTAATTTGGTATTTTAAATTATTTATTTCATAGAAATGTACTTTTTTAAAAATTAAAAAAAAAATTACTTATTAAGTAATTCATCAATATTTATATTATTTATTGCCATATGAATAGATAATAGTTGGATCATTTTAGATTTTGAAAGATAAATAATATTATTTATTGCCATATAAATAATATTATTTATATTATTTATTGTCATATGAATAGATAATAATTTGAACTTTACTCCTTTATTTCAATTTTACAGCTAAAATTATAGAGTGCATTGATGATAGACATAGCTCTGTTAAAAGAGTTCAGTTGAAAGTGAAACAAGATAACTTGACAGTGGGACTATGTTTTCTTCCCTGTGAGCGAGCGTCGGGAAGTCGGTGTTCTACAGTTCATACCAGCAGTCGTCGGGATGTCGGTGTTCTACAGTTCATACCAGCAGTCGATGGAGGTGTCAGCGAGGAATCTAGATACTGTAAGCTGCACTTTAAGGACGATCTCGAAACCGGGGATCCTTAGCAGTTGAAGATTCCAGGTCTCAGAGCATCAGGAGCTTCAAAGTGTTTGTCGCCTCGTTACGAGTTCGATGTTAGCTTCATCACCTCAGGGTGTCGACCATTCTACATTCGTGCTTCTTACGGCGACATCTATGGTGTGATTTCTGATCTGAAAACGTGTTCTCTCCTACAATTTCCATTCGAGAATCTGCATATCAGAAATTCATATTCAAAATCAAAAGCAGCCACACCCAAATGAACTTGTGTAAGTTCTTACAGATTAAGTAGAGATAGTTAAATGAACTTGTAAGTTCTAACAACAGCCAAGAGGAATTTCTTGAGCGGATAGCTGCATTTGACATGATAGATTCAAGATATGTCCGAAATAGACATTACAGATCACGAATCAAGAACGTAACGAAAATACCATGTTCATAAATGATCTTGAACACCTTAATTTTACCGTGGATTGTTAGGAACCACGGCCCTCAACAATGGTATGATATTGTCTACTTTGAGCGTAAACTCTCGTGACTTTACTTTAGGTTTCCCCAAAAGACCTCGTACCAGTGGAGATGTATTCCTTACTTATAAATGCATGATCATCCACTTAATTAGCCAACGTGGACTCCCCCAAAAGACCTCGTACCAGTGGAGATGTATTCCTTACTTATAAATGCATGATCATCCACTTAATTAGCCAACGTGGACTCCCTCCCAACAATTCTCAGCAATCCTCCCTTTATTCCAGGCTCGACTCCTTTCTCTAGAGCCCTCGAACAAATTACATCCTTTATTCGACACGTGAGTCACTTTTGACCACACTTTCAAGACTCACAACTTTGTTCAACATCTATTGACATGACTAAGTTAAGAGTATGACTCTAACACCATGTTAGGAACCACGACTCTCCACAATGGTATGATATTGTCCAATTTGAGCGTAAGCTCTCATGGCTTTGCTTTTGGTTTTCCCAAAACGCCTTATAAATGCATGATCATCCACTTAATTACTCAATGTGGGACTCCCTCCTAACAATACTAACTTGGATCTGGTCCCAATATAGTCAGTTTTTGATGTTCTTCGATCCTAAGTATAAAGGATACAGCACGAGTCACACATTGCTATCATTTTTACTAACGAAACTAGGATAAGAACACATTTGATATCATCAGAAATGAAGCATACGTTCACTTGAATATAGTTTACAGTCCATAGAATGCTAAATGTATAATCAGAATTCATTCATAGAGCCAAACTGCCAGTGGTTCTAAGCTGCTCCAGATCAACATTTAAAGGTCAGAGACTCAATTTATTATTAGCATTTGAAAACTCTTATGATGAAAGGAAGAAGAAGAACACGAACCTCCGAGTCGTTCACCCCACAACAGCAATCTGGCATCTTCATCTTCCTCATCGATCTCATCACCATACCCAAATTCACCATCTCCACGATAACCAGGTTCACTACCATACCCAGATTCATTTCCCTGAGCATCAAGACCTCCATTAGAACTAAACCCACCTCCCAAATGATGATCCTTCTCATCTCTCTCCCTCCTCGAATTCTTGGCTTCACTCACATCAGAAGACCAATTCGCATCCCCATTCACAAACAACTCCCCACTCGAATCAGTCCCAACCGCCAGAGGGAAATCGGAGCAAGTCCCATGGGCAGCCGAAGCTCCAACAGAGCAGCACCGCCTCGTCCCACTCCGATCGCTACTCCGCCCAGAAACCGACCTCGATCCACGTCGCCGCCGCTTCCTAGCGATCAATCCAAAGCTACGACGAGTGTAAGGCCCTGCAGCAATAGAAGGCTTGTCGTCGTCAATCAAACTCAACCTGGACATGTCGATGGCGTCGACATTGAAAGAGGTAGTTCGATCGGAGAGACAAGGGCGCTTGGTGTGAAGGGCGGTGGAAGAGTAGTAGGGTTTAGAAGTTGTGGGAGGTGAGATATGGGTGTCGGAATCTAGGGTTTTGGGAGCAGAGTGGAGATGGTGGAAGGGTCTCCAGGTATGGAGCTTGAGAGTGCAGGAGTCAATGGATTGGCGGGAATCTAGGGGTCTGCGAGACATGGGGAAGTGGGTTGGGTTGGTTAAGAGGGTATTTGAAATGGGGAAGAATTGAAAGATGAAAACATGGGTTCAAAGGAAAGGGGGTTTGAGGAGGAGAATTGTTCAGAATTTCTTAGAACCAGAGGGAGATGGAGATGCCACTATGAGACCAATTCCCTCCAATCTCAAGGTTCCATGAGTGTAGTTGTATTTATAGTTCAGTTTTTATCGTATTTCTTGTCATAAAATATGTTTGTAATTTGCATATTATATATATTTGAAATACTATTTTAGTATTTATTTTCTACTTTGCTTCATTTTTAAAGAGAGTTAAGTTACGTCCAATCGTTTTAAACCGGTAGATTATGTTTTTATTTCTACGTTAACTCTATAATTAATGATTTTAACAAATTTTCTACTAATATGGTTAGAAAGAGAAATATTCGCCGGGATACAACAACGTATTAGACCTAAATATGCTAGTCCTTTAGGAGTTCTTCAAGCTTTAGCAGATAGCAAGTCATGTACTTAAGAAACGTCACAAAATGGTTTTAAAAAAAAAAAACATAGGCTAATTTGGACAACATAAATAAATGACAGGAAAAAAAAACAATTGAACAAAGTAAGAGTTGCAGGGGGGGCATATTTCCATACCTCAAAGCCACGAATGAGTTTAACTCACTTTACCAATATATGCATCTTTTATGTCATTGTCAATATATATAACACAACATAATAATACTTTCCTTTCTCCAATCCCAATTACTAAAACTAAACTATTCACATTACCATACGGATCATAAGCGTCCTAAGTCCTTGCTTCACCTAAGTTAGGAGGCTTCTTTACGTACGTAGAATGAATGCACACATGATATAAACAAAATATATATTTCCTTAACAATGAGACTAAGGACGAACCAGGGAGATCTCCTTGTTACTTCTTCCCTCGATGTCCTGTAGGCATCGATGGAGTGTCATACGGTAATTACCAAACTGGACGGCACTAGGTGGTTGCAAGACAAAAACATAGGAGATTGGCCGAGACATCAACATTGCCTTTTTAGTTGTTACTTTGTCTGGCAACTCACCGAAGCTTTTTTCGTCGTATGGAAATGACTCTGTTAGAGTGAAAAAGCTATCTCTCCCCAACTTCTCAACCTGAAACAAAACAATGCCAACAAAAGTACTTTCAGAATCCACAAAATGTATGGCAATTGGTAACTCACTGGATAGAACATTCATTCAGATGTTTCTATCGAGGATTGTTGGGAGAGGAATCTCACATCGGCTAATTGAAGGGTTGATCATGGGTCAATATCATACCATTATGAAGATTCATGATTCCTAACATGGTACCGGAATCATGCCTTTAACTTAATAATGTCAATAGAATCCTCAAATATCAAACAAAAAAGTTGTGAGCCTTGAAGGTATAGTAAAAAAGTGACACATGTCGAGGGCTCCAAAGGAGTTGAGCCTCGATTAAGGGAAGGTTGCTCGAGAGTTCCATGGCCCTTAGGGGAGGCTCTATGGTGTACTTTGTTCGAGGGGAGGATGGTTGAGAATTGTTGAGAGAGAAGTCACACCTAGGCTAATTAAGGGGTTGATCATGCGTTTACTTATAAGTAAGAAATACATCTCCATTGGTACGAGGTTTTTAGGGGAAACCAAAAGCAAAGTCACGAGAGCTTATGCTCAAAGTGGATAATATCATATTATGGAGATTCGTGATTCCTAACACTAGTTTCAATCCTGAACAAAAAATTCATATTCAGAAAGAAGGAACAATTACCTGAAGTTGTGAAAATCTGATGTTATTCATGGTGAGAATGACTCGAACCCCATGAAGTGCAGTAGCCAACATCCGGACAGCCAGAAGATCAAAGAAATTCTGTAGCAGAAGCTTCTCTATGACCAGATTTTCCTTCGAACTCGCAAAACGTGGAAACCACAATATACATTTAACATCAAACCAGGGAATTTGATTTTTCCCACTGGAAATGATGGTTTCATCAGGGTGGGAAAGTTCCCAAAATTTTCTTGCGTCCTTTAGTGCTGCATCATAGACGTCTGAACGTGAAATATTAGTTGTACAAATTATTTTGGATGGATCGCAGTGACGAGCCAAGTTTGATGAGAAATGAAACCCGGCATCATCCATAACAAGAATGTAGCCACCTGATTTAGGAAAATATTTTTCAAGCGTCAAAGCATGAGCTTTTTCGTCTTCTGGCAGGCATAGAGTTGATTCAAATGAAGGAGAATTTGATGGACTCTGATCGTGAGAAAAGAAACAAGAATCTCCATTTCGACAACCCTGCAATAGAAAAAGGGTCATATTATTAGCTTTCTATGGGATTAGGGGAAAACCCCCAACAAATCTTCGTGAAGCATCATATACTGAGAAGCAGCAACGTTATATTCTCCCCATTTGTTTTTATTTCTCATTTTTATTGACCCGTACAAGCAAAGCCTTGAATTTTATTTGATTGGATTTCCAAAAGCTAACAATTACTTTAGTCTTCAGTAAATGTAATCATCGTTCAAGCATTTCATTGGTCAGAAAAAAGATGGGTATAATTGGCTCAAATTTCAAGCATCACCAGATAGATAGATACCTGGAGAGAGAAGAAAAATTTGCAAGTGGCTCTCCTTGATTGCAGTGAATGTGAAAACAAGCACTGATCGCCTCGATTGCAGGATCCATTGACAAAGTAAACACAAAGAGCGGTCCCATCATGGACATCAAAATCGTTGTTCAAAGAACTTAAGGACTGATTGTTTGGTTCTTCTCCATAAATAACTTTCATCTGTTCAAAAAAAAAAAAAAAAAAAAAAGAAAAANTTTCATAGGGAAGACAAAAAAATGAGTACCTGTTTGATAACATCTGCCAACTTCCCAGCTACATGATTAGTTCGGGGATAGCTGGAAGCAACATATGGTAGAGATGCACAGGTTCTTGATTCACTTGATTGGTCAACTCCATTTTCGTGACATTTGAGAATGCATGAATGTTGAAACTGAGGAGTGTTGGATGATCTTAGAATGTCGCACATACCCAAAAATCTGGGTCGAAACTGGTGCAATGTATGTATGATATCTTCATCTGGAGTGGCAGAAAAAGAAAAGTCTAGGATAAACTCTAAAGGAATATAAAGATGCAAAAAGAAGCAAGAGCTGCTAAAATGGAATAAAGAACAATTGAAGCACGGTGATTATGATAAAGTCCATACACATTTCAGAGACGTGATTTAGAGATGAATGCACAAGACTGTGAAAAGAACACCATTCTTCTTCATCCTTGGAAGGTGTTGATGTCGTAGCTTGTATTTCATCAGACTTCACGAGTTTGTTCAAATATTCGACACGAATTTTATCCTATTAAGGAAAAGAGCACTAAATTTTACGCCCATCATTGGAAACAAAGTAATAACTATTCAAACAAAGAACTATACCTTATAAACTCTTTCCCAGAACTGGAACGCATGCAAGTTTCCTATCAATGCCATTTCTTTAAATCCAAGTGGAATTGTATCAATGCTCTCTCCATCGAAGTAGCTTTTTATGTACTCTGCATACTGTATCAGATAGCGTTCAAAGTTGATTAAAATGCAGGCAAATGTTAAATAGGGGAATCCAAATAACAACAATCAAGAAATACCAAATTATTCTCTCCAAACGGACGAAGTACTGGTAAAGGCTGTGTATCCATTAATATGCCTAGCAAAATTCCTTCATGGAGCATTCCGATGTCTCCAAACTTTAGTATCAGCACAGAAGAATCAAAAGACAGTGAGAAACTGGCTAGTAGACTTCCATAATATGTAGGTTCATATCGGCCTCTTGGAGTTTTTTTAAGCGCTTTCATGCGAACAAGAAGATTCAATGCATCTTCAACAACATTGCCATCAGGTGGATCGAGAGCTTTCTGCAGCAAAACTACAATCGGTGTACCATAAATCAATGTGCATCCAGTTTAGATAATAGTAACACCATACACAACCCATTATCTACACGTACAAAATGTTAAAAAAGAACAACACCAGAGGATCAATGGCAATCATACTAATTGCCACAGCCTAGTCAATAAGTGTACACCTACACTTTCAACAGACATACGCTGACTATTATTATTATTTTTGATTAATTCCAGATCGGTTTATCAAAAACTATAACTAAATGAAATTAAACAAGTGTATTAATCAATTAGACTGCTGAATTTGCGTTTGATGATTACTGTAAAAAGAAAAACAGCAATGGATTTCATCCATGGATATGACAGCATCCTATGTACATTAAAGCTAATTTAATAAAGATCATATACCAAAGCTCATTCATATGAGAAGGAAAGTATTTGGGGAAAGGGAGAGGGGACTTTCTTTTTTCTTGGTCTAAAGTTCTAATTCCATCAAATTGAAATTTGAACTTAATGTTGTAAAGTAATGCTCTCCATTAGTTGAGTTTCCTTTTTACTTACGTCTATGCAGGCTACTTTGTAGCTGCCAGTTATTGGGGGCAATATTGGCTTTTTGGGGGTGTGTTTGAATGTTTTGGTCGATCATATCCTCCTTAAACTAGACAATGAAAATTATGAACGCCCCTCAATATGTTTTTGTGATTAAAAATAAATCATTCATAAAAGAGGGAAAATATATCCTCCTTAAACTAGGTAATGAAAATTATGAACGCTCCTCAATTTAACAAAAAAAGGTTTCACCAAGAGAAAACTATCATACCAGTTGGATCGTTAATTGCTTTTGATTCTGTTGAGCAAATTAGAAGCACTTGCTGCCTCAATGATAACCTCAGTATAGCTGGTCGTTCAAAATCTTCAAATTTGTGGTAAAATGATCTTGGTACCAATCGATAAACTTGGCCATCACAGGTTCGACCAGTCCTTCCTCTACGCTGCTCAGCCTGAGGCATATTGCAGTATAAAGAGATGAAATTAGTCAAATTACTAAACTCCTACTTTTTTTTGGAAATTCTGCAGTTATATGGAAGTCCTCAATCTGACTTTTCATTCACATTTGTAACATTACAAATTGTTAAGTTTATCTATTGAAATGGGTGGGTGGGGGGCTATCAAAGGTGATAATCACAAAAAGGAAGTCAAAGTAATGGATAAAAAGATATGTATTTGATAGTGAGCGGGTTGTGAGTGGAGAAAGAATCTAAAAATGAATACATAGAAAAGGGGAGAGTATAAGCCTTTAAAGGTCCATTTTAAAACAAAGTAATAAGAACGGAAAGCTGGAAGTACGGAGGTTGGAAATTGGAGAGTCAAGAATAGGTTGCTTGTGTTTTATTTGTATGATGAGGAATGAGAATTGTAGAAATGTAATATAGATTCATATTTATATATTATCTAAAATCCAACTATATTGCTGCCAAAGCCCAGTCGTGGATATTTACTATGCCGAATGTAGGAAGGCGTTCTGAAGCCTGTCTCTCCTTTCATTACCATTTTCCACAAACCAAACACACTCTAAGAGACAAAAGGGATATAGCACTAAAAGTTAGGTCCTTTAGTGTTTCTGCAGGTGCAATCGAATGTTTTTATCTTCTGAATTATATAGATGTATAATAATGAATAGAGAATCCATTAAAAAATTATTGTTCAAAAAAAAAAAAAGGCCAAGATGTTAAGAGTAGAACTTAGGTGAACAAGATTTGACGCAGTATACCGGATCATTTACCTGAGATTTAGAAATCCAGACAACCTGTGCGGAGTCCTTTTTCTGATTATTATCCCAAAACACTTGTAAAGACCTGCATGAATCGATTACATATGCTACTTTTGGTATTGTGACGGATGACTCAGCAATATTTGTTGCTAATATCACCTGCAGGAAAAAATTCAAATGCAAGATGTTTGAATAACAGTGTAAAAAAAATTGAGACGGTTGCCCGAGCTTATCAAGAACCATGGGGACATCAAATTCCAAACCAAGTGTGGAAGTCTCGAATGATCAAATATAGAGAATAAAACAGCAATCAACTTATCAGAAGCATTGTCAGAAACACATTCAAATTAGTTGTCATATTACTTGCTTTACATCTAAATTAAAAACTAAAGATTTTATATCACCTTTATTTCAGGATTAGTCATTATATTGTTTAAAAAGGGTGGACATACCTTACGATGTGATTTCCAAATCCTCATTGCTGTCAAGGCTTGCTCAATGTCAATACTGCTATGTAAAATATAAACCTTAAAAGAACTAAGTGACTTCAGAAGATGCCACTGTTGCTCCAGTGAATAATACGTGGGAAGAAAAATCAAGATACTCTTTTCAATGTCAGACTCATTCTTATGAATATGCAACAACAGATTGTGAATCAGTTTGTGCACTTCAGGCTTAATTTCCACAGAAGATGTGGAAGGGCTGAAACCATTAGAAGATTGTAAATCTGACTCAATCCCAAGTAATTCATTTACCTGTCAATGGAAAAATAAATCATAATTAAAACAAAATAACTCAGAGACTATCACTTCTGTTCTATCAGCACAATTTCGCTCTAAGATCACTGCTTGTCCTATACAAACATTCTTGCATATATTCTTAAGTTGCAGACATAGTTCTAAACTCCTTTCTGAACATAGTTATAACACTATCAAAACAATCAGCATCAAAGTAATTCGAAAATTGCTAGCACATTGAACCAACTACCAAACACGGAGCAAACATACACAATGATGTGGTTTACAGAAACAGTAAAGTATACAACATCAATCACAAATAATAAGGGCTCACCTCTTCAAGATATGAAACCTTACGTTCAAAGAAAGTTTTCTGGCTTGAGCTAGGGATTGCAAGCACTTCAACACGTTCACCTCTACCAATTTCTTTGAAATAATCTCTATACCTTCCAATATCAGCGGTTGCTGACATCAATACCACCCTACAAAAATTTAAAATATTAGCTCCCGAGTGGCCAAATCAAGAAAAAAAAAATTTAGTTAAATTTCTAACAAGGACTGGTAATGGAAAGAACTAACCTGAGATCATGGTTCTTCAACAGAAACTGCTTCACGCACACAAGAACAAGATCAGACTCCACAGATCTTTCGTGCACTTCATCAAGTACAATCACCTTGTAATCGAGTGCCTTTAACCCCCTGTCTCGCATTTCTTCCAACAAAACCCCAGCCGTTTTAAAAACAATCTTCGATCTGGATGCATGAAGCGTGAAGCATTGGTAAAAATTTTCAAGAATACAATTTAAAATACAGTAAGCAAAAACGACTTACAAATATAATGTGAAATTGAAGATTCAATTATCAACAGCCATATTATGTACCTTTCCGATGAGTGCTTCGAGTGACCTATATGATATCCAACCTCTTCTCCCACGTTACAGTTACGAGCTCTAGCAACCATATTCGCAATGGCAACTACAGCAAAACGCCTAGGCTGCGTACAAAGAATGGGCCCCATGTCTTCGTCCAGAAGAAACTGAGGAATTTGAGAGCTCTTACCTGTAAACGCAAGGCAACAGAACCTAATAAGCAGAGATAGACCATAACTACTACAATCGAGCAAAAAAACTAGTAACAATACAGCTTAAACCGATAGACAAGCAAATAGCAAGCGTTGCCTTCCCGTAAACCAACCGTCATCCATCCTCTATTTTCCATCTCTTCCCCATTCTCTTAAAAAATTCAAGTCATCGAGCACAATATGGCTAAGTTGCAATACACACAAATGAAAAAATATATATATATGCTTCCTTCAACCAAAAGACGATAAACCACTAGTAATACACAGTACGAAGATAGCATACCACAGCCAGTTTCGCCGACGATAAGCGTGATGCGATTCTTGCGAATTTTCTCAACGATTCTCTCCTTGAGCGACATGACCGGTAAAGCCGAGAAATCGAACGGCGACGACGATAACAACGTCGACGAAGAAGAAGAAGCCATTGAAGCGAACCTTTTCGTCTTCCTTCTCTCTCAGAATGGTTCCTCTGGTCTCCGTAGTCGTTGTGCTCCCGCCTTTAAAGTTTACTGGAGTGATCGAGGAAGGAAAGGAACGGGGTTTTTATATCTTGACACGACGGTCAGATGTTTGTCTTCGGTCATTTGACCAAAAGGTAAGGGTAAAATTGGAAATTACCAGTGCGGAAAATACTCCGAAAATTGGTTTTGTGTACGGCAAACTTCGTGCGCAAGGATTTGGCACAGTTCGTGGGCCCCCATTTTTTATTTTCCCACTTTTTAAGGAAATTTGAGAATACTTGATAATATAATTATAATATATTTTTAATTAAATTATCTTTTAAAAATGTAAACATTATTCGAGTAAAATATCATATCATAGACATGATAGTGACACGTCTCAGACAAACATTAATGTAACATACTGCTCATAATTATAGCCCTTGTATTGTCTTATTGATGCACGTTGTGTATACATATTTCTAATTATTTGAAATGTGTTGCTACTGAGTGTCGTTTTGATCGGCTCGTTATTTGTATATTCTTTTTTGTATTGTTCACTTTGTTATTTTATGGTATAAAACTCTATGGCTACTCGTACATTTTCAAAGCCAATCAATAATTATTATAGGTTAAGAATGAGAAATAGAAATAGAATCGGATCGAAAGTATGATCTTCATTCATGTTTACCACGTTTAAATAGGATACAAACTATCAACTAATACAAAAAAACATTAAAAAACTATATAACTAACTAAATCTGGTAAATAAAATAAAATATACTGTTAATCATCTAAAATAAAATATACTACTGACCACTCCCAAAATATCTTAAATATATCTAACTAATTATTAAAATATATTTCAAAATATCATATTTGACGAGTTATTATCATGTATTAAATAAGTTTACGAATAAAACATTATATATATATATATTTTTTTTTATTAAGGTAACAATATGAATCAAGTATCATAAGCGGGTGATTTAATTCCCACCTCACAATCATGGAACTCAAAATAAGAATAAAGAGGTATAAATTACTTTTTTTTTACCTATCGTGTTTGGAGTTTGTGTCTATTGGGTTCATAGGCTTCACGACCGAACCTTCCTCCTTTCAACTCACACATTTCCTCTTCTCTGACTGTTACGAGTCGATGTCGATAGTCTCCCTTACCTCGATGCAAAAAATAACGCCACCACAAGATCCCATCCACCCCTGACGTCGACACTTCCTTTACCTCAGTATTGTCGTCGACACCACACTACCTCGATGCAAAAGATAATGCCACTGCAGTTCATCAACCGATTTTGTAGTGAATTAGGGGCAAAAATGGAATTATATATATTTATATTATTATTATTATTTAATAATAATAATAAATAATGAAGTATATAGTTGATTGGGATGTTATGCAATATAGTAAATTGAAAAGGAAATTACTTTTTTGCCCCAATTTCCCGCAAAACCCGAACCAAAATCCATTATAGTTGGGTAATTTTAGTCGCAAATTTCCACTCCGTCGCAACGGCTCGAGCCACACCAAACATAACTCGCAAACCAGAGACTCCGATTCAGTGGTAACCTCGAGAGATTCAGAAGATGGCTTCAGGCTGGGGAATCACCGGGAACAAGGGCCGATGCTACGATTTCTGGATTGACTTCAGCGATTGTATGTCCCGCTGCCGAGAACCAAAGGACTGTGCTCTACTCCGTGAAGATTACCTAGAGTGCCTCCACCATTCCAAGGAGGTGAGACCTTCCATTTCCCTTACTTTTTTCACTTCTGTTTTGTTTTTCCTCCAATTTTTCATGTATAAGTTAGATTAATTGCCTGAATAGGGATTAGATGTGTGGCTCTTTGATTCTTCGAGCCTCTGATGCCTAATGCGACCTTTGCTCATGTTTTCAACATCGCATCCGGAGGCGGTTGCCTGAGATTTGGTTTAGATCTGTTTTTCTATATAACTACAAAATTTCTTTAGGAACTTAAATTGCGATAACTTCGATTATCGAGGCTTTAGGTGCTAGTGATCTATTAGGGAAAGGTTGAGTCGTATCAATGAAAATAAGAAGGTTCTGTGGCTTCCAGTTCGAGTTTCACATTGTTTCTCAATCTTTTGATGTATGTTTTAGAGTTATCATTAACAAGAATGAATGTTTTATAAAAGCAAGGTGGAGCTCTCAGTCTAAGCTTCTTACATTTTCTGTTACTCGGATAATTAGAGGACGGGTTATCTCCTTTTTCTTAAAGCGAACAGCTTACCACACATTGCTTGTTATTGCTTATCACGATTGCCTCCTTTTTACTAAAGTTGGATTAGTGAAAGTTATAGTCTGTTTAGGCATTCTGTTAAATCGCAACAGTATGATTTTATGCTTGTAAGTCCTTGAACTCTGAGGTTTGTGTCTATTTGGTCCATGAACTTTCAAATGTGTGCCATAGATCACAAAATTTTCAATTTTGTGTTGAATATATCTATGAAAATTCTAAATTAATTGACATATTCGATATAAATTTGAATTTTAAGTCTAATGGAACCATCAAATTTCAAATTTGTGTCTACTAATCTATGATTTTTAAAAAATTCGAAAGAAATTTGAAAGTTGGATAGTTTATGGGCTAAATAGACACAAGGCTCAAGGTTTAGAGACTAAACTTATTATTTATCCTCTTTCCAAGGATATGAATATATGCACAATCTCTTTGGAGAAATAATTATTGGAGGCCAGAACAATATGATTGTGGTTTTATATCTTTGGATGTAAGAGAGAGAAACAAAGAAATTATGGTTTACCATGCATCCAAGGGTTTTTTTTTTTTGGGGGGGGGGGGGGGGGATTTTTTTAAGAAANAGGTTTCGTAATTGAACATACAGTGTGTTTATGCTTGATTTTTCGAATCTGCCAGCGGTCTCTCCTCAATGGATTTCAGCAGATCTTTAGGTTGTTGAAGATTCAACTTATCTACGAAGATTTGAATGTAAAAAGACAATTAAACAACACCAAACGCTAAGTTTAACAGAAAATTATGATAAGTAAAGTCAATTTTTGGATAACGTGGTGGCTTTATGTATTGAATAATATAAGAATGTCTTTATATAAGGAAGAGAAGAAACTTTAATGGGGAACAAGTAGGAAATACAAAAGTAATGTTTTATGTTGTTCGGGGCAAACTATGTCTATGAGCATTTTAATATGTGAAGTGGTTCGTTTAGCAGCGTCAATCTTTGCAACTAGAATCTTTCAATATTATTCACCTTGGTGCTGAAACCCTCCACCTTCATCACATTTTCGAATGTTATTTTTGACACTGTCTAGTTTCCATTTGTATTTCTTAGATTCCTTACAGATAAGAAGTTGCATTCAGTGGCTTCAGTGTTGCAACTGTTCTTCAATCTCTTTAGGCTTTCCGTGTCTTCTTACTTATAGGGACTATCAAGGTGCAACTCTCCTTTATATCCCTCAGTGTATTTCCCCTTGGAGAAGGGATGCTAGGGTCTGGACCTCTGACCTTTCTAGGGGTTTCTTCTTCCATTCATATTTTTATTATGTCTTTTCCTCATGCGTCGGTAGCTGCTCTGGTGCTTCTTTTTTTCCTCCCATGGAAGCTCAAAATTCCTAATGAAGTGACGTTTTATGCATGACAAGTTTTACTTGAGAAGGTTAATATCTTCGATTGTGTCCAAAGACACTCTTCCTTAGTTTTGTACTCGCAGTGGTGCATTCTTTGTAGGAGGCATGAGGAGTACATGGATCATTTGTTATGGGAGTGTTAGTTTGCAAACTATCTTTAGGGTCATTGGAGGAGCTTGTTTGGTGTTAGTGACGTGGACCATAGAGATGGACGATCGTTGTTGGAGGGGTGCTTTTGAATCCTCCCTTTAGGGAGAGACGGCTTCCTTGCTGAGAGTTGTAATGAGATTTTTTAGGAGAATGAGAAGTGGGATGAGGAGATTTAGAGGTTGTTAGGCTTAATGCTTCCTTGTGGTCGTTGGTCATTAGGCCTTTTTGTAATTGTGGTCTTGGGGTCGTTCTTTTGATCGAAGCCCCTTTTGCAGTTAGAGTCAGACACCTGTTTCTTTTGGGCTTGTTTTTTGTATGATCTTGTAGTCTTTCATTTTTTTCGATGAAAGTTTGATTTCTTTCCCTAAAATAACAAAAGTGTACTTATTCTATCACTTGTTTCTCACACTTCTAGACATGAATATATTAGTGAGAAGTTTTATGGTGGCTGAAGTATTACTCTTTTTTGGGGCTTGAGTTCAGCGGGAGATTAGTTCAGATTTCTGAAACAAACAAAAAATTTAATCGAAGTGTTTAATTGCAAAATTCATTATACAAGGGCTAAGCACACTGTCGTTATAGAATAGGAAAACCTGGATAAACGTCTAGAGCATGTTTATAAGTGATTTTGTAATGGTTAAAATCGCTTTTGTTAGGTTTAGAATCACTCATAATTTAGTCATTCAAAATCAACTTGATGCATCATTTTACACGCGATTTTAGCATCATAAAAAATTGGTTTTGAATAATTAAAAGCATGTTTTCAGAGTGGTTTGGAATACCGTACAAGCAATTGTAATCATTTCAAAATCTTCCAAATATGCCCTAAAATGCAAGGAGTATGTTCTGCTTTTATTAAAAATTGATTCTGCTTGCTTTGTAAGAATCCGTCCTAATTCAATTTGCTTGTTTGAACCATTCCTTACAGTTTCAAAGAAGAAACCGTGTCTACAAAGAGGAGCAGCGTAAACTAAGAGTGGCCAAAGGGGAGGCCAAAGAGGGTAAACATGTTGATGCTGCTCATGCATAGTCATAATCATCATTCAGAGATTGAATAATGCAGAATGCATAGACATGCGTTGTTATTTGAACAGTTTTTGGCTTGTTATTTACATTCTATTCTGTCTTTCTTGAATCCGGTATGAAATTCACAAGTCATGCAACAAGGTCAATTCACTTCTTTTTTTCCTTGCTCTATCAAAAGGGGGCAGCATTATCTGCTTGATGAGGATGATGTGAATGTGTTAATGCCACTTATTTCCAAGTTTTGGTTTAATCAATAAGCTCTTAGCACATTGTCATTTCTATTGATATAGGACGACCCTCCTCCCCTTCCCAAATGGTCTGGCGAAGAAGGGTCAATGTAGTATTTATATTGCCATCCACAGAGAAGGGAGGGGCCTCAACGGATGTCAGAGACGTTTGGAAGGGCCTCTAACTGGTATTACTCACTTACCTCTATTCCCAACCCCAATATGTCGACCTGAAATGCTGGATGAAATTTTTAAATGGCTAGGGTAGGACATTGTGAATTTGTGCATCAAATGCCATATGTGTCAAAATTTTAACTTCGATGGTTGATATGCATTTTGAGTCAGTAGTTCAGTAAAAAAACTGTGCTTAATTTTTGAAAGATTTTCGGTCAAGATCTGTTTAGGCCTCCATAACAGGGAGTTAGTTCAATGGTTTCAGATATTGATGTCCTCTCCTTGGGACGTATTTTAGTCATTTTTTAATTTCTCATTTATCATGATTGAACAAACCTACCCTGAGAATTCTATCTTGATTGAGTTGGCTCTTTGAATCTATGCCACAACAATGTCTACACCTCTTGTTTTGTGTGCATCGCATGACTTTAAACTTTCAATTTTGTATTTAGTAGGTCTTTGCTTTTTAGAAAAGGTTAAAACTGTTGTAGAATCTATTTCATATAAAATTGAAATTTTAGGGATTCCATTCGACACAAAATTGAAAATTAAAAACCAGTTAACATTTTTAAAAGTTCAAGGATCAGTTAAACACAAAGCTCGGGAAGTTTGGGGTTGGGGTTGAAAGTTGAAAGTGAACTTTTAAGAGTAATGGGGAGGAGCACTATGGATGAAAGGTATTTGTGATGCTAAACAAAGTAAAACGCAGATTGAAAAACAAAAACAAAAACAAAAACAAAAACAGTAGTGATTGGGAGACGTGTGAGGTGAAATGGTTAGATTCCTTTCTTATCGATGGGGCTCAAGTGTTTGTCCTTTGAATGTCCTCGGCCAGTGGTTTCACCTCTTCTTTATAGATATTTTCCATCAAAACATACATTGCAACACCCACCACCACATCTTTATGTTGGTTCTTTCACTTTCGTCTCTCTCACCTTTCCAATCCTTTTCTACCTTTTTCTTTCTCCTTTTTTTCATATCTTTCTTTAAACTTTCCCTCCTCTAGAAGATGCTTTTAACTGTTGTGTATTTACTTCCTAGCTTTAAATTTGTTTGTACTATCCTTCCGTCTATATATATTTTGAGGATTGTATTCATTGTTCATTTTAAGGTGAAAAGTGCTTTTGGTGATTTAACATTACTAAAAGGGTAAAATACTTACGTTTATTGAATATATATTGTTTCTTTTTTCTCAAGTGATTCATCCTCTTTGTCTTGTTTGTTTAACATTTTAGTTTGCGATGCTATTCATCCAGTCTTGTCGTATGTATTGCATCGTAGAAACATAATTCAATTTTCAAGATGTATTAATGGTTTTCTTTTGAAGTTGATGATTCAATGAATGTATTGCTGGCTCATATTGATTGGAACGACTCAGCATACATTATAGACAAATACTATAATTAGCCTTTTATACATTCAGGTTTATGAATAATGTAAAAGACAATTCCATGCTTGTATTATATTATATAGGCCTAATTCATTATTCAGTCAACTCTTTTTTGTTTTTTCTTAATTTAATTTTCATTCTTTTAGTCTCTTACATTTTAAACATCTTTTCAATCTTTTTATTTTATTTTATTTTACATGGTATTAAATCCATCCTTAATTTCTTACTATCATTCATTCAAAATTATGACAGACCTATTTAAGTATTTAAACTCAAGGGTCCAAACATTAGGGACCATCACACATTTACCCCTTGTTTTAGTTAGAAAAAAAAAAAAAGATGATTACAAGTTTATTCCCATAAACTTTAAAAAGATGCTGGGTAGATCCATAAAATTTTGATTTTTTGGCTAATAGGTTGTTTGTAGAACTTTAATTTTACGTCACATCAATTTTTAAAATTTTTACTTATAGAGATGTATGAGCTTAAAAATGTGTTCAATAAACTCAAAATTAATCCAACACAAAATTTGACCTTCGAAGTTACCCATAAAACGTTTAAAAGAACCCATACAATTAATAAAGTAAACATAACGCAATAGTATTCGATTATATAACTCGATAGTGATCGATGCTAAAAACAAACATAAAATGGTGATTTCAAAGGTTTTTGGAGGAGTTTTAGGTATCCGTCGGTGAAGAGTTGGGAAAGAGAATTATTGGAGAATAGCTGGTGTTCCTATGATGCAAATCGGTCTATTTGTGTGGACGCAAAACCAGAGGACGGTGTGTGGATGCAAATGGTGAGTATAGGCATCGACAGGACAGTCTTCCACTCCCACCACCAATCCCTTCACCATCCCAATCTCTCTCTCTCTCTCTCACATCCCTATAAGCCATTCAAAACCCTCGATTCCCCTTTCCCATTCCTCACTTTCAGCAATGGCGGAATCCCTCTTCTCCACCCTCCCCGACGACATTCTTCTCAACATCTTCTTCAAGCTCGAAGACAATCCCTGTTACTGGGCTCGTCTGGCTTGTGTTTCCACCAGATTCTCCTCTACAATCCGTAATATCTGCTGGAAGAACAAGTGTAATCAAGCCATCCCTTCTCTTGTCGCCGATCTTGTCGTTGGCGACTCTGTTCCCCCCGGCGGCTGGGCCTCGCTTCTTAAGCTCGCCGTCTGTTGTCCAGGCTTGCACCATTCCGGCGTTCTTCTCGAGAATTCCGATTTCGGGCTCGAGCGGGAACTCGGTCCAGATGAAAAGTATCTGGAATTGAGCTCCTCGACTCATGACTCGAAACACGAATCGGAGTCCTCCACTGCTCAAATTGAGGTTAATTCTGATCTCTCTGCTTCTGCTTCTGCTTCTGATTGTGCTTGGTCGCTTTACGATGATCTGTATCTTGATACTGTATATAACGATTCTGAATCCCCGGATGTTCTCGACCCTCAAATCGGTGGTACGAAGGTCGAGAAGGGGGTTTTTGTGTCTGATGGGGAATTTTGTGCTTCCAAAAGGAGGAAGATCTGTAGGTCTATGGGGTCGCATTTGGCATCTGGGGTTTGGAATTTAAGCAGGGAACAAGGAAATAAGCTGCTTAGGAGTCAATTTAGAGGCGATTGTTTATACATTTGTGATTGGCCTGGCTGTGTTCATATTGAAGAGAAGCGGAATTACATGCTTTTTAGAGGCTTTTTCAAGAACTTCAAAGGTTCTCATGTATGGAGAACGATCAAAGATGGGAACAGGAACAAACTTGATCTGAAATGTGCGTTTTGCTCGTGCAATGAGACTTGGGATTTGCATTCTGGGTTCTGTTTGAGGCGGGTTTTTGGGTACCATGATGATGGTGAGCCAGTTGTTCGAGCTTATGTCTGTGAGAATGGGCATGTCTCTGGAGCTTGGACGGATCTGCCATTGTACCCCTAACATGATCAAGCTCACTTCTGGTTTGTTCTCATTCAAATCCATAAGAACTATAGAAATCAATGGAGGGAATATGTTGGGAGGGAGACCAGGGAGTTCTTATGTCTATAATTTACATCATTCTATCGCTCAACTTTGATTCTTCTTTTTTTTTTTTTTTTCCTGTTTTTATGAGATTGGATATGAGCTTCCATTGAAAGGATTGCTGTTGATTTCATCTCTCTGCTCTTAAATTTGAATTCTACATGTTTTTCGTTCCGTTTGCGAATATGACTACTAATTTTGGGTTACCCGGATCGAGATTTGTTTTGGTTTACGAGGTTTGAAGTTGATATCTCTTCTTTAACATTCGTGAGCGTATGGACTATCTTATAAGACAACTAATATACCTTCATTTTGTTTAGAGATAAATCTAAAGGACTCAGATTTTAGGTGTCCCATCAACTCGGGAAAGGGATGACGTTATCTTCTTCCGTCTCACAATTTCAATATCTTGTCGTATAAGTATAAATTCGATGAACGAAATTGTAACAACACCCAAACCTACTTATCGTGTTTGTTCTAGAGATTAGTCTTGTATCAAATGCGAATGTTTTTAACGTTAATTGACTACTATGCCCTTCATTTATAAAGGAAGCATAGGATAAAGAGAACAAAGATTTGGGGAAGATTCTGCCCTTGTGTATTTGAGTAGGGATCTTTGTTCGTCTATAGGATTCCCTCGAAAAACTCTTTGAGTTCCTAACGTGATGAACTTTATTGGCTAAATTTCTTGAGTGAAATCTACCCGTTTATAAAATGCAATAGAAATATACTCATTCATAAGTAAGTCCGGTCATGAGCGTTCGTTTAAATTTTATAATGTAACCATTTAGCTCCTGTGCTTTAAGAATTATAACAATTTAATTTCTTTACTGCGTAGGTAGATCGATAAATGAAGTATTATTTTAAATCTCAAATAATAAAACCCGACATTTAATTTTGATAATTTTTTTTCAAGGGTTAAATTATCAGAAATTTAAAAACCCATCAACTAAATTATTAGATATTAAAATTGAGGGAAGAAAATGTTCTTTTATTAAAATTTTGGGAAAAAAAAACAATGATTTAATTTTATTATTGTTTATGATTATTATATTTGGTTTGTTCAAATAACTTCAGGCGTTAAAACGGCGTCGTATTTGGGGTTATCAGCCCTAACAGTTGATCAATTGGAGCGAACTGGTTGCGCGCCTCCAACGGTTTGTTCAATGCCGCCATCGATTTCCACCTAAACCCTAAAACCCTTCTTCACCCCGCAATTTCTTATACTTGGATTCAGAAACTTGTTTTCAATTTTGCTCTGTTTCATCGCACAGAAATTAGACTAAAAAAATAATGGAATCCATTGACATGGACGTCGAGGAGCCCGTCAATGCCGATTCCAGTGTAGATTCAAGCTCCTTCAAGCGCTTCGGGCTCAAGAATGCCATTCAAACCAACTTCGGCGACGATTACGTCTTCCACATCGCTCCCAAGTAAGAAATTTCCAACTGGGTCTGTGTCGTTTCAACTTGTTTTTATTTTTGTCTCGGTAATCAAGGGTTTTGTTCTAACTTCTTTTTGAAGTGGGGATTGGACGTCAATGGCGGTGTCGTTATCTTCGAATGTTGTGAAGCTGTACTCGCCAGTGACTGGCCAGTACTATGGAGAGTGCAGAGGTCACATTGGAACAATCAATCAAATTTCCTTCGCAGTGCCATCAACCCCACATGTATTGCATTCTTGTTCTTCTGATGGAACTATCAGATCTTGGGACGTGCGGAATTTTCAGCAGGTTTGGTTTGTTTTGTCTAGTTTTTACTTTTTATTCATTGTTTGGTTTGGGAGTTTGGGTTATGCTCTTGTTTGCTCCAATTGCAGGTTTCATCCATTAGTGCTGGCCCTTCTCAAGAGATCTTCAGCTTTGCCTATGGAGGATCGAGTATGAATCTTCTTGCTGCAGGTTGTAAATCTCAGGTGGGTTTGATTTAGTAGTGACGTTAATTTCATTATAATTATGTCGTTTTTCTTCATATTTCTTGTTTTGCAGAGAGTGCTGGAAATCTTTTATGAATTCATTTAGGTTAAATTATAAGAATGGTGCCAGAACTTTTGAAGTTGTTCTCAGTTCCTAAATTTTTAAAAGTTGCTAATAGGATCATAAGCTTTGAATGTTATGCCTAATAAATCTCTTTTAACCTTTCATTTGTGTCTGTTTGATCATTGATCTACTAGTCAGTTTTTAAAGTTGAGGATTTCTTTAAGGATTTCTTAGACACAATTTAAGGTTCATGAACCTATTCCACGTAAAATTGAAGGCTTAAAGTTGTATTAACAAAATTCAAGGACCAAACTTGTAATTTAACCGTTCATTTAATATGAAAACTAAAAGTATGAGACGTTACAAACGACGAGTTTAGAGACATTAGTTTAAAGAACTCTTAAGAATAATTGAACTTATTTGGTTATGTTGCTCAGATACTCTTCTGGGATTGGAGGAACAGAAAGCAAGTCGCGTGCTTGGAGGACTCTCATGTGGAAGATGTCACTCAGGTTCTTCCTGATGCTTGAGCAATGTATCTTGTATCTAGTGATTATAATTTTGATTATACTTAGCAATTGCTTCAATTTTAAAAAGTAATCATGTACCTGTTCAACTTAAGATAATATGTGATTGCCATGGAAATTGTTTAGACATCGGTATTTTTGTCAGATTCGGGCTTTTGTGCAGATGGTTTTTCCTCAAAATTGAAAATTGTTTCCCGTCCTCATAAAAAGTAGGATGCATTTCTAACAATCACTAGCTTTTGAGAATCATATTCTTTCTAGGAAATAGTTTGATTGTTGAATTTGCATAGCAATGATGTGCAAAATCACTTTGCTTGTTAGCAATGATATTCAAGTTATCGACTACTGAAATAACGATCAATTCAAGTTATCGACTACTGAAATAACGATCAAGAGAAGGGTAGAGCTCTTAGAGGCTGCCATGATGGTGTGTCTAGCATTCCCTATTAGATTTAAGTGAATAGCAGTCTCAAATAAATAATAACTAGAGATGTAACGGATGCTTTCGATTTTCTTTAGAAAAACATGTTAGAATATAAAAACTTCTGTACAAAAGCTATAGTGGTTATAGAAAAGAATTGAGAACTGCATGTTCTGACAATTAGGGATTTGTTACTTCTGGGTTCTTATGATATAATATTTTACAATTAGATATAGTTACAAGAAATCGTGGTCATTCAACTTGGCTTAAATCCACCGCTCTTTTGTAGTACTCCGTTTCCTGGGGATCCTTTTTGTTTGGTTGAATTCTGTTGGTGGTAGTATAACTCATGTTATCCAATTTTGCTCTTGTTAACAGGTTCACTTTATCCCTGGCCATCAAGCCAAGCTTGCTTCTGCTTCCGTGGATGGTTTGGTTTGTATATTTGACACTAATGGGGACATCGATGATGACGAACATATGGATTCTGTACGTACCCACTATTATCTCAATGTTATTTGCATAGAATACTTTCCTGATTGAGCTGATTTGCTTGAATAAATGTCTACTACTTTGTTGGGGTGCACGCAAGTTGGTCCGAACACTCACGAATATAGAAAAAAAAAAGCCTATTATTTTAGGTGCACATTCTTTGCTTGCAAACCTAGAATGCTGTAGCATTATTGGAGTTCTTCATGGTGACTAATCCATTGGCCCATTTAATGACTCTATTTTAACGGGAAGAGTAAGCATGATTATATTTTATTGTTGTGAGATCCCACATCGGTTGGAAAGGGGAACGAAACATTCCTTATAAGGGTGTGGAAACCTCTCCCTAGTTGACGCGTTTTAAAACCTCGAGGGGAAACCTGGAAAGGAAAGTCCAAAGAGGACAATATCTACTAGCGGTGGGCTTGAGTTGTTACAATTGTACTTCCTTTATATAAATTTTAAGAATCGAATTTCAGTTTGACTAACCACTACTCTCCTACAAATCCTTGCAGTTCGGGTGACTGATTTGTTATTTTATTTTAACTTGAATTCTAAGTAAGAGATTTCTTAAGTGGGTTTTCAAGCTCAATTCTACAGATATTTTATTAGAGTGTTACCCTCGTGATCATGCAGGTGATAAACGTTGGAACTTCAGTTGGTAAGATCGGATTCTTTGGAGAGAACTATAGAAAGTTGTGGTGCTTGACTCACATTGAAACCTTGAGGTACCAATCTTCTTTTCTACACACCATCAGTGCAACTAAGTTAAATGAATTGTAGCTATTTCTTCCCTCCGTGAGGATTTGCAATTCTTTCTTGCTTGCAAAACTTTTAGGCCCTGTGATACTTGTGCGTTCTTGGTTGAATTTGCTTCTCATAGCTTTCATTTTCTTTCCCTTTCACAATTGAAAACTTTATCTTCTGAGTTGCTTTTCTAGTTATCTAATGGTGAAGTTTTATGCAAATGGGCTATGGTAGCTTATGGGACTGGACGGATGGGAGAAATGAGGCAGATATCACAGATGCCCGCACACTAGCTTCCAACAGTTGGACAATGGGTCATGTGAGTTTTTCTATCTCGTCTCTCTTTTTCATTTATCAATGAACTTATGTCACCGGCACTTGACGACGATAACGTGTGATGAACTTTTAGATTTATGTTTATATAGTCCTAGAACTTTAAAGAGTATCTAATAGGATCTTAAACTTATCGTTACCTTTCTAATGTCTTGAGATGATTACTTAGACCAGATTTTACTTGCTTTTTCAATTCAAAGATTTCGATTATTGCTAGTCGGAATTGCTCTTTCAATTTAAAGATTTCGATTATTGCTCGTCGGAGTGAATGGTTCATGCAGTTCTTGAAAGTTTCCATGCTTCCTTGTTTGGCAGGTTGATTATTTAGTTGATTGTCACTACTCGAGTGAAGGTGATAGATTATGGGTTCTAGGAGGTACCAACGATGGTACGGTAGGCTACTTCCCGGTCGACCATCATAAGGGGAAGACTGCGATTGAATCACCCGACGTTGTCCTTGAGGGTGGCCACATTGGCATCGTAAGAAGTGTCTTGCCCATGACAAACATATTGGGTGGATTTTCACGTAGCCAAGGTGTGTTTGGATGGACGGGCGGAGAAGATGGACGTTTATGTTGTTGGTCTTCAGACGATTCTTGCGAAACTAATCGATCTTGGATCTCGAGCACTCTAGTTATCAAGTCACCCGGTTCTCGACGGAAACATAGACACCATCCTTACTAAAGATAAGCATATGTTTTTCATGTCTTTGATCATGTAATCTTCCAATGTTTCTGGAGCTGTATTTATCATTTTGCCTCCCAACCCCTTGATTTTATCTTCTTTGATTTGCCTCTTTATGGAAGTGTTGTAAAAGATGGGTTAAAAATTCTCTGTTTAATCCTATGCTTTCCAGTTTTAAATTTCTTTCAATTATTTAATACATAAATAATATCTCAGTCTGTTAGTTGATGGATTGACATTTGGAAACACATAATTTAAATATAACTCCATCGGAAAAATATAAATTCGAAATTGAAAAATTTGGATAACGAAATTACAAAACATAATATAAGAAGATATGGTCTTCTTTGGATTTTCCTTTCTAGGCTTCCCCGTAAGGTTTTTAAAATACCTCTTTTAGGGAGAGGTTACCACACCTTTATAAGAGGTTACCACACTTTCCCGAAAGGTTTTTAAAATACCTCTTTTAGGGAGAGGTTACCACACCTTTATAAGAGGTTACCACACTTTATAAGGAATGTTTCATTCCTCTCCAACCGAAGTGAGATCTCACAATCCACCTCCTTCAGGGTCTAGCATCTTCGTTGGCACACCGCCTGGTGTCTGGTTCTGATACCATTTGTAACAGCCCAAGCCCACCGCCAGCAGATATTGTCCACTTTGGCCTGTTACGTATTGCCATCAACCTCACGATTTTAAAACGCGTCTGCTAGGGAGAGGTTTCCACACCCTTATAAAAAATGTTTCGTTCCCCTCTCCAACCGAGGTGGGATTGTTTTCCACACCATTTGTTTTGTTCCCCTCTCCAACCGAGGTGGGATCTCACAATCTAGAATTTTTTAGGTTTCGTCGTAAACTTAATTGGTTACTTCCAATTACGTAAATCAATAGTTCAAACCGTAACAGAACAATGATATCTTCAATTATAACCCGTAAAATTTTCTTAAAGGAGAGGCAAAGATCCTTATAGAAGAAGACCTCAAGAGCTGTTCCAAGGATAAAAAGGGACAACAAAATATTCAAGGATGTGCGAGGAAATTGTATAGATATAAGAGCAATTGTACAACAATATTGCTTCTTTTTGGTCTAAGTTACACAAATATTTTGATCATTTCTCTACTTTTGTTATCAATAAATTGGAAGAGATGCAGAAAATGCAGAAAAGTGCTTCTAAAAACTCCACCAGTTCATACCTTTTTCCGGCCAGAGAATTCTCGAGCTAAGTAGAAGAGTATCCCACGGAGTCACCAAAAATCATTGCAAGAACATTTCCCGTCCTTGAAATGATGATATCTCGTGGCATCACGAACAACAATCTCCCTTTTCACTATATCACTAGTGAATTTCAAAACATTATGACAATCTCCACAAATCCGAAGATTTTTCACGATTCGAATAACCGTCCCCGGAACAGCCTTGAGAAGTCCATAAGCCATAGCCAACCTCTCACTGTGCCAAAACAGCTGCTTCTCCTTCTCTTGTTGTACCATGTCATGCAAAACAAAGCTAGTGTTAGGAACATAGCCTCTTCTCCTCATTTCAGCATCTAAATCCTTCAGTAAATGAAAAATCTCATCCTTCATAGGATGATTAGTCTCCCCAGCATGAAATACTTGGCTCTCCTTTCCAAAGTCTATGCTACTATAACCTGGTTCCTTCCTTACTTCCATACAACTCATCAACCTTCTCACCTTTGAAACACTTTCCCACATTCCCGCTCCGGCGTAAACGTTCGACAAGAGTACGTAAGTCGAAGGATCTTCGGGTTTTAAATCCAAGACATGATCAGCAATTCGAACTCCCATTTCCATGTTATTATGTCGCTTGCATGCACTCAATAGAGAAGCCCAAGTAGGCTCATCTGGTTTAAATGGCATTTTGTTTAGTAGATTCTCTGCCTCTTCAAGGTGTCCTGAGCGACTCAGGAGATCTAATAAACATGTGTAGTGCTGGAGAGAAGGATTGATCTTATAATCAGCTGTCATAGACCTAAATAATTCACGGCCTTTGGTAACTAGACCAACATGACTGCAAGCATAAAGTAATCCTACGAAGGTCACTTCATTTGGCTTTATTCCACTCAAAACCATTTCATCATATAAACTCAATGCCTCCTCTGCTTTCCCATGTTGAGCAGTCCCAACTATGATTGAAGTCCAAGAAATCACATCTTTTCGTGGCATTTTGTAAAAGATATCTTTAGCTGCTAATATGTCACTACATTTAGCATACATATCCACAAGTGTATTGCTTATAAACAAACAAGATTCAAAACCAATAGCTATAACCAAGCCATGCATTTGCTTTCCAAGTTCCAGAAGAGCCAAATTTGCACAAGCTCCAACAACACTCGAAAAAACTAAAGGGTCTACAACATCAATTCCTTCTCTCCTCATCTCATTAAACAAAGAAAACGAGTAAATTCCATTCCCACTTTGAATCAACCCAGAAATCAAAGCAGTCCAAGAGAACAAGTTTCTCACAGGAACTCGCTGAAAAAGCTCAATAGCATCAGATTTCCTCCCAGATTTAGCATACCCAGAAATCATAGCAGTCCAAGAAACAGAATTCTTAAACAAGATTGAATCAAAAACAGCACGAGCATCATCGGGCATCCCACATTTAGCATACATATCAATCAAAGACGACTTAACAACCTCATCATCACAAAAGGAAGACAACATAAACCGAGCATGAACTTGCTTACCAAGCCGCAAATACCCCAAACTGGCGCAGGCACTGACAATGCAGGCGAAGACAAAGTGATCAGGCTGCAACCCATCACGCGTAAACATGATGCTAAGCATTGAAAGGGTACGTCGGGGAAGAATGGCTCGGTTATGGGCGGTGAGAATCGAGGCCCAGGAGACATGGTCTCTGTGGGGCATTTCGTCGAACAGTTGGAGGGCTTGAGGAATGAGGCCGCATTTGCCGTATACATCTAGAAGGGTGTTGGGGAGAGGGCCAGCTTTGTCGAAGCCGGCTTTGATGATCTGAGAATGGAGCTTCCCGGCGGCTGCTGTGGATTGGCGTCTGGCGCAGAGTTGGAGTTCGTGAAGAAAATGAAAAATATTCATTCATCACCGTTGTAGCTCTCAAGTTTGACCCTTAACCGCAACTTTTCTTCTCAAAACAAATACAAAGCGAAAGGAATGATTTTTATTTTTATTTTTATTTATTTTTTATTTTGTATTTAGAAGCCTATAAATTTTATAAAAATAATAAATAAGAACATAAAATAAAATTTTAATTACTAGATACAAAATTAAAAATTTAACGATTAATTATATATTTTTAAATTTTTTAATCTATTTAACTTCTTCCTGTCATCAACTATGAGCATAGTTCAACTGAAAAAATTATTTGTCTTAAAATTATTTAAAAAAATTATATTTATTCTACATAAAATTTTATATATTTTCACGAGTGAAATTAGATTATAAGGACAAACATAAAAGACTGGTATAAATCAATGATCAAATATGGCAAAAAAAAAAAAAAAATCCGAAAATTCATACTATACTAAATTCCTCGTTGCTAACTTAAACATCAGAATTTACGTGACAAACACGGGTTCTCTTGTTTTTGCAAGCTATGCTTTTCCTCTCTCCAACAAATTTTACTATTTCTGTGTTACCTGATCTGAATTTTGGCAGCAACAGTCTACATATTTTCTCTCGAACACTCGAAACATTCACGGGACTCAACAAACCACATGAGTAATCCTTGGCATGTCAAAAAATGTGACAATAATATCATATTATTCTACTCTCTGTCTATCTATCACATCTAGTATAGCTCATAACATACTACTAGCCTATCATCTAGGTTAGTGTCATCACTGCATAAATCTCGTTCGAGACATTCTAACAAGTCAAAGTTGAATTCATGCAAAAATAATTGATGGGTGTTCGACATATTTTGAACCTTAAGAGGGGCCATGGCCCCTCCAAAATTTCGAGTTTAAATAATTCCCGGCCCCTCCCTACCGCAACTACATTGGTATCCAACACCTTGTTGTTTGTGCAAGTAACCTTCCATCGTGTCACGACTTAGACACCTCTTTTTACATACGATCAATCATACAACGTAACACCTATCACGATGAACTCATCTCATGCCGTGTATTACAAAAAGTCTATCAAATGAATAATCTCGTTAAATTTACTGTTTGACCTAAACATGTTATCTGTTCGGAAATGAACAGGGACAGTCACGACCACATATGTTTAGATGAGGGTCTAAGCAAAGGATGCCTTACAAAACAATATCTCAATGGAATAAAACAAATCCAAAGGAATGGACCATTTTAAAAACGTTATCTCCAAAAATGCAACAACCAAAAGAAACAACAAAACAATTTCACCGAATAAGACAAAAATCCCAACAGAAATCTCATCATCTTCCCATCCTCCATTCTCAGCCCTACGATCTTGTCGCCTTGTCACCTTATTATACTTTCTATTTCAATATTATTTTCTACTATTTTTTTTATTATTTTAAATTAATTTTGTATTGGCATGAGTAAAATAATATTAATTTTAAAATAAAATGACAAGTTACAAATTATTTAAATTTAATAAAATACCTTATATATATTATTTTTGTTTTTTTTATATTTTAAATTCATTAAATATGGATGTATTAGTATAATACAATATTGATTTAAACAAAAACATGAAAATAATTTTATTTTTCTACGTTAAATTAATAAAAATATTATAAATTTTGTATTTTATCTAAAAAAAATATTCTTAAGTTTTTAAAATTTTTAATAACACTTAAAAAAAATTTAAAAGAGATAGTTTCACTGTCATTACTTTATTTAAAAAATAAATTTAAAAGTTTAATAAACACTCTTAACTTTTTTTAAAAATTAATTTATTTTTTAGTTCTCTTTTCCCACTCTATATAAAATTAATGAAATATTTATACGAGGATTAAAAATTTTCAATTTTTTTAAATTTAATATATATATATATTAAAGTAAAAATGAAAATAATTCAACTATAACCTCTTGGTCGAGGGTTCGAATCTCCAATCTCAAATATTTGGAAGGAATTAAAGTATTTAAAAGAAATTAAAAAAAAAATAAAAAAAACAGAAAAATCTTCTTCGTCGACTCCAAGCCCTCTGTTGAAGCGCTGAGAGAGAGAGAGAGAGAGAGAGAGAGAGAGAGAGAGAGAGAGAGAGAGAGAGAGAGAGTTCTTCCCGTCATAATAAAACCTTATCTTTCTCCATTGTTCTATCTCTCTTTCGGAGCCTTCTTCAACTCTCAGCCGCTCCCCACAATTTCCTGTCAACGCGCAGGACCTTGTGGATAAAATTTCCGTTTTCATTCCTTCATTATCCAGTTTTGATTTTCCGATACACTCAGTTCTTGTAGATGGAGTCGAAGGAGTTCGCTCAAGAAGCGTCGCTGCAGAACGAAGCCTCCTCAGGTTCTTCTTCGACTTCTCCGTCGTCTTTTACGTCTTCTTCCGTTGATTCACATGTCGATAAACCCTCCGACAAGATGGAGGTTAGTGAAATTAAAACTAGTGTAGGTGGCGATGGGAGAGGTAGTGATGGTGGTGGCTCGGAGAATGAAGGTTTTTTGAGTGAGGAGGAGGATTTTGAATCTGCCTTTGATAGACCGATTGTGGGGTATTCTGTGGAAGAAACCCTCGGGAAATCCGTCCAAGCGGGTGATAATGGTAGTTCTTTTGTGAGTTATTCGGCTCCGGTAAGTGTTAGGCCAATTGCGAAGGTTTCTGTCGATTCTGACGTTGAGGAGGAGGAGGAAATGGATGATATGGTGGATGGAGAAGATGATTTTGTTGACAGTAAGAAGGTCGAGGAGGTTGATTTTCCTGTGGAAATGGAGGAGAGTCTTGAATCCGGTGGAAACAGTTTGGGTGATGCTGCTAGTCAAGTGCAAGAAAGAACAGTTGAGTTGTCGGGGAACTCAAAAGAGGGTAATGTGTCTGAAAGTTTAGTAGCTGAGCATGTTGGCTCTGTGGCTGAGGAAGCTGTTAGTGGCGGTAAGCAGGTGGCGGAGGGGGATGAATTGAATGGTGTGACAGTCAAACAGCCGCAAATTGAAGAAAGTCTGACGGCTGAGAAGCAGGCAAATAAAGGGATTGAAGCGAATGAGAAGGTGGTTGATGAAGATGTTGAACAATTAAAAGAACAGGAAACTGGTTCTTCTTCTGAAGACAAAGCTGATTTGCGTGACCGAGCAAGCTCGGAGGTTTTAGAATTAGCCGATGGAAAACGAGAAGCAGAAACGGAAAACAGAAGTGTTGTGGCTGAGGAGCAGGCAGATGGGGCGGTTGAATTGAATGACAAGGTGGCTGCTGAAGATGGAGAGCAGTTAAAACATTCGGAAACTAGTTCTCGTTCGGAGGTTGAAGCTGTTGTGGACGAAGGAAGTGTTGTAGCTGAGAAGCAAGCAGATGGGGAGATTAAATTGAATGACAAGATGGATGCTGAAGATGTAGAACAGCTAACCAAATCGGATACTGTTTCTGATGTCGACAACAAGGGTGACCAGGATGATCAAGCAAACGCCAAGGTTTCGGAACAAGCGGATGAATTTACTGGTGCAGTTGGAGATGACAAAACCTTGGATGAAAGTCCACTGGTATCAAGAACAGATGCTGTTGGTAAACTGGAGAAGATAAAGGATGTGGAAAACAGAGAGACTGTAGATTTGTTACTTGGAGCTGCTAAATTGGATAATGGGGTGGAGGAGTCTGTTGACAAGAATTCTGTGGTTTCAACCTCTGAGATTGACAATAAGGTGCCGGAATTCGGTGTTGCAGTTGCTACCGAAGAAGCAGCGTCTCGTGGAGACAGAGCAATTTCTGTTGCTGATATTGCCAAACAAGAAAATCGTGTGGCTACAGATGTCGAAGATCATCGGCCTGATGGAATTGTGGCTTCGACAGTTAACGAAGAACGAGAAACTGAGAATCTCGTTGATTCTTCAGCTGAGGCAGGGAAGGAAAAACCGTCTCAGGAGGCAAGTTCTTTGGTTAATGCTTCTGTGGAAGACAGCGGAATTTCTGATGCTCCCAAGATACTCGAACCAGCTTTGAATGAAGCGAATGGGGAGAAGCGTCGTTTAGACGAAGAGGGTGTTATTGAGGGTTCTGTTACAGATGGAGAGATTGAAGGTGAGATCTTTGGTAGTTCTGAAGCTGCTAGAGAATTCTTGCAGGAATTGGAAAGAGCCTCAGGAGGTGGTTCCCATTCTGGTGCAGAGAGTTCTATTGATCATTCACAGAGAATAGATGGTCAGATTGTCACAGACTCGGATGAAGCCGACACGGATGATGAAGATGATGGAAGGGAGTTATTCGATTCAGCTGCTTTGGCAGCGCTTCTGAAAGCAGCTAGAGATGCTGGGTCAAATGGTGGCCCTATCACCGTGACATCTCAGGATGGCTCCCAGCTTTTCTCCGTCGAACGTCCTGCAGGTCTCGGCTCCTCACTTACAACTGGAAAAAACGCTTCCCGCCCAAGCCGTCCTCTCTCGTTTGCCCCATCAAATCCTAGAGTGGTGGATGATTCTGAAAATAAATTGAGCGACGAGGAGAAAAACAAATTGCAGAAGTTACAGCAGACAAGGGTGAACTTTTTAAGGCTTGTTCAGAGACTAGGTGTTTCTCCGGACGATTCACTAGTAGCACAGGTTCTATATCGTTTCGGGCTCGTTGCTGGTAGGTCTACTGGTCAGCAATTTAGCTTCGATAATGCAAAGAACACTGCTATTCAGCTTGAAGCAGAAGAAAAGCAAGATTTAAACTTCTCATTGAACATACTTGTGCTTGGAAAATCAGGTGTAGGAAAGAGTGCTACTATAAATTCAATTTTCGGGGAAGATAAATCTTCAATCGACGCGTTTACGCCTGGTACAACTACAGTGAAAGAAATTAATGGGACGGTAGAAGGTGTTAAAATCAGGATTTTTGATACACCTGGTCTTAGATCATCTTCATCTGAACGTATAATCAACAACAGAATTTTATCCTCAATTAAGAATGTAATGAAGAAAAACCCTCCTGATATTGTTCTTTATGTGGACCGGTTGGATAACCAAACCCGAGATCTTAATGATCTGCTATTATTAAGATCGGTATCTAGCTACCTCGGTTCTTCCATCTGGAAAAATGCTATCATTACTCTAACTCATGCTGCCTCTGCTCCACCAGATGGTCCATCTGGTACCCCTTTGGGTTATGAGGTGTTTGTAGCTCAACGCTCTCATGTTCTTCAGCAAACAGTTGCTCAGGCTGTTGGTGATCTGCGTATGCTGAATCCATCTTTAATGAACCCAGTTTCGCTTGTTGAAAACCATCCCTCTTGTAGAAAGAATAGAGATGGCCAGAAGGTGCTTCCAAATGGTCAAAGTTGGAGGTCCCAGTTATTACTATTATGTTTCTCTATTAAAATCCTGGCTGAAGTGGGAAATCTTTCAAAAGCTCCAGAGACATTTGACCACAGGAAGCTTTTCGGTCTCCGTGCTCGCTCACCTCCTCTTCCATATTTATTGTCCAGTTTGTTGCAATCCCGCGCACACCCGAAGCTTTCATCAGATCAAACTGGTGAGAATGGTGATTCCGATATCGATTTGGCTGACTTGTCTGATTCTGATCAAGAAGAGGAGGAAGATGAGTACGATCAGCTCCCTCCGTTCAAGCCGCTCAGAAAATCGCAGCTTGCTAAGCTTAGCAAAGAGCAAAGGAAGGCATATTTTGAGGAATATGATTATAGGGTGAAGCTGCTCCAGAAAAAGCAATGGAAAGAGGAATTAAAGAGGATGAGAGACATCAAGAAGAAGGGTCAACCTACTGTAGATGATTATGGCTACATGGGGGACGATGATCAGGAAAATGGCAGTCCAGCTGCTGTGCAGGTTCCTCTACCTGACATGGCCCTTCCTCCTTCATTTGATGGTGATAATCCGGCTTACAGATTTCGATTCTTGGAGCCAACGTCTCAGTTCCTGGCGAGGCCAGTTTTGGACACCCATGGTTGGGACCATGACTGTGGGTATGATGGTGTGAATCTTGAACACAGTATGGCCATTGTTAATCGGTTCCCTGCTGCTGTTGCTGTTCAAATTACCAAGGACAAAAAGGAATTCAATATCCACTTAGATTCCTCGGTCTCTGCTAAGCATGGAGAAAATGGTTCAACTATGGCAGGTTTTGACATTCAAAACATTGGTAGACAACTTGCATACATCCTCAGAGGAGAGACGAAATTCAAAATTTTCAGAAGGAACAAAACAGCTGCTGGAATATCAGTGACATTCTTAGGAGAGAACGTGTGTCCGGGATTCAAAGTTGAGGATCAGATTACACTCGGAAAGCGCGTTGTATTGGTTGGTAGCACTGGCACCGTTCGATCTCAGGGCGATTCTGCATTCGGGGCTAATCTGGAAATGCGACTCAGAGAGGCCGACTTCCCAATCGGACAAGATCAATCATCACTTGGTCTATCTCTTGTAAAATGGAGAGGAGACATGGCTCTGGGGGCGAACTTTCAGTCACAGTTTTCAGTTGGACGAAGTTACAAAATGGCCGTTCGTGCAGGAATCAACAACAAACTAAGTGGACAGATCTCTGTTAGAACAAGCAGTTCTGACCAACTTCAGATTGCTCTTCTAGCTATCCTTCCAGTTGCCAGGGCTATCTACAACAAGCTACATCCTGGAGTTGCTGAAAATTACTCAACCTATTAGGTTATGTTTCATCTATCTCTTTTTGTTAATTCTGTCGGCATTGAACCGTAGGTTATAAATTGAGCACTGTCTGTTTTATTATTTTTCCTGAATAAGGCAGATTCTATTGATCTATAGATTCGAATCTTCGCTTTCATGTTGTTCTTTTCGATTTCGTATGATCTAAAACTGAGGATATAGCTAGAAAATGTATTGTCCAATCCTTTAAATGCAGGTTCATACTCCTTTGAGATATCTTTGTAGGTGTCCTTTTTGACTGTGAAATGTTGGGGGAATTTAGGATGTTTTAGATGTTCTGGAATATTGAAAACTGAAAAACCTTATACTAGGCCAACCTTTTGTCTCTTGAAGTTCAGACGAAGCTTGCACGGTCGCATGCTTCGCCTTCTTGCTGTTCTTCGTGAATGTATTCATTTTTGTTTTGAGTTTTGTTTTTTTTTAGGATTGATATTACTGATGAGTCATAGCTTATGTGAGATCCCACGTTGGTTGAGGAGGAAAACGAAACATTCTCTATAAAGGGGGTGTAAACCTCTCTCTAGCAAACATGTTTTAAAAATCTTGAGGGAAAGCCAAAAAAGAAAAGCCCAAAGAGGACAATATCTGCGGGTGGTGGGCTTAGGTTGTTAGCTTCACCCATGTCAAGCCAGCTCTTTTAGACAACTAAGTTTCTAACATCTCAAACCCTTACTACCGTGTAAGAGTGAAATTGAAAACATTGGACAACCCTACCAAAACTGACTAAAGTGATGTTGGTCGGCCGGAGGAGGCTTGTCGTTGGAAGTTATATAATCCTCCCTTGACCGATGCTCGGTTGGAGGAGGATTGTCGTCGGAAGGTATATAATCCTCCCTCCGACTGATGCTCCCGTTATTCCCTCCCGGCCTTTTCCCTCCCATTTTCATTCTCTCTAACCTTCAACCACTTCTATTTAAATTCCTCTCCCATTTTATATGCAAGAAGACCTATTGACTCCCTGTGAGATCCCACATCGGTTGGGGAGGAGAACTAAACATTCTTTATAAAGGTGTGGAAACCTCTCCCTAGCAGACGTGTTTTAAAAACCTTGAGGGGAAGCCTGAAAGAGGACAATATTTGCTAGCAGTTGGCTTGGGCCGTTACACTCCCTCTTGCTTGCATGTGAAGACGCACACCCATTTTCATTTCCCTTCTCTCTAGTGAAACACTCTCCTCACTTTCTCACTCATGGTAACTTCCTCTAGGGGAGGATGAGTACTCCTCCATTTACTACTTCTTAGGGCATGATCATTCTAGATATGATATGGGTTCAATTACATTGAAAAAATATTCATGAAGGCAAAATCCTAGTATGAACAAAGAGAGTAGGCATTGATAGATCAGTTAATTGGTTGGTGAAAAAAATCAGTTCTTTTAAATGTATCATGAACCTACGGTTGGTTTAAGGGTCGGTCTAACCTTAACTCCAAATGATCCCTGCAGACTTTACCCCCACCACCAACGTCGGGAAGTATTCAACTGTAATAGCCCAAACCTACCGCTAGTAGATAATGTTTTCTTTGGGCTTTTTCTCTTTCGGGCTTCCCCTCAAAGTTTTTAAAATGCGTCTACTCGTGAGAGGTTTCCATACCTTTATAAAAATTGTCTCGTTCCTCTCTTCAACCAGTGTGAGATCTCACAATCCACCCCCTTGGAGGCCAGCATCTTCGTTGGCACTCGTTCCCCTCTCTAATCGATATGAGATCTCACCATGTAGGTAGAGAAATGGTTTGCGTTTGTGTTTGGAATCGTACGAATTAAAATGTTCATGGTTCTGATATTGAATTAATTGTGTTTGTTCGTCTTGCAGGAATGGAAGAACAATAGGAGTAGGAGTACTTCATGAGCTGCTTTTTTTTTTTTAAGTTTTCTACAATGAGGCCTCTTATTCTCACTCACATTTTTATCCCATCAATCTATTCTCTTCATCTTAATTTTAATCTTAGATTGAATGATGATTAGCAGGAAATTAGTGTGCTAATTAAATTAGCTCATGAAGATTTATATGCTCACGTTATCTTTATATCAAATACAAATAGATTTTGATTCAATTGTACAATACTTTTAAGTCAATTTTTTAGATTTTAGAAGTGTTTTCAACGTAAATAGCGATAGTTTTGAAGTATACAAGTGGCTAATAACCCTAGTAAAAATTTGTTCGTGGTTGTAGCACATCTATTAGTTTATTTGCGTATATCATATTTAAGAGTATACACAAGTCTTGAAAATCTAACTCGACTAACCAAAGCCGACAAACAGGTTGGTGTCAATTTTGCAAATTGCATAACTAAGATGTTGGTCGATTTTGTTATTGTTGCTAAAATGCTAGCGAAAAATTTGTTCGTAGTTGTAGCAATCTATTAGTTTGTTTGGATATAGCATGGCTAGGAGTGTAGACAAAGTCGATATATAGTTGGTGAGGTTGATGGGTATCAATTTTGCAAATTGCATTGATTTTGCTACCGGGTTAAAATGGTAATTAGTATTTTATTCAATAATAATTTTTTTTTTGAATCAAATTAAATTTAAATTAAATTATGCTAATAAATTAAAAATTATAAAATTATTACGTATAATTCAAATAATAGATATTAAATTGAAACTTTTATACGGCGAAATTTCACCCCCAAAAAAAAAGAAAATTGCTCAAAGAAATTATAATTTAACTAAAAAAGGAATGTGCTGGATGAAAGGTTGCGACGACCGGAGGGAAATGGGGGAAGAGCTGGATGATGAGCGGGAAATCCTGAAGCAAGTTTTTGGCGATTCTTCTGAAGATGAAGACTGTGAAGATCAAACTGTAATAGGAGATTCAGCATATGAAGGGGGCCACATTCGTAGATGGGAGCAAGCCAAGGAAATCAGAGGTTTATGGCTGTGCAGAAGCTTCCTGTCTCCCCAACAAGAATCATCGCTACTCGCTGCAATCCGAAACGGTTCGTTGTCTCGGAATCTATCTGTTACTTTCCTGCAATTTCTTATCTCAAGTTGNTTTTTTTTTTTTTTTTTTTTTTTTTTTTTTTTTTTTTTTTTTTTTTTTTTTTTTTTTTTTTTTTTTTTTTGTTTAATTTATAAATCTTTGAGAAGAGTTTTTTTTACCCTTCTTTTTGAGATTGTAGATATTTGAACAAGTTTGTGAATGTTTAAGAAACTATTTCTGTGGTAATCTCACATGATTAGAGACTATTTCTGTATTGTTGTTCTTTCAGAAGGGTGGTTCATGGAAGCCTCTCAAAATCAGGTAACTTCAGTTTTAATCTTGATAATTTTATTGGTGATCTATTATATTGATTTTATTTCTAGAAATGAACTCTTCTAGGAGAACTTCATAATGCTGCGCCGTTGCTGGATTTTGTTCTTGAAATGTAGACTTAATAATATCCTTATCTACTGTTACATTATCTGTTCAGGCCATGAGGTTTGGAAACCTTCCAACATGGGCTGCTGAACTTTCAGATTCCATTCATGAGGCAGTGCTTTCAAGTAACCACATGACAGATCCTTTGATTGTAGACCGCCATAATGGAGTTAAGATTGATTGTCCTCTTCCTTCAGATATTTTGTGGAGAGAACCACTCTTTGATCAAATGATAGCTAACATGTATCAACCAGGTGAGGTGCGAAGATGCCCATTTCCATTCTATTGATTAGACATTTGTTAACCACGATTGGTTGGCTTAGCAGTTCATAAGAGCCATGTTATAAAGAGTTTAGAAGGAATGAGTTCAAGCCATAGTAGTTATCGATTTAGGATTTAATATTTTCCTGACAATCAAATGTAGTCAGGTGATTGTTTCATGAAAATAGTCGAGGTACGTGCAAGCTGACTCAAATACTCACAAGTATCATAAAAGGAGAGAGAAAAGAAGATTAGACATCTGTTTGAAGTGAACCGTAGGACCATAGCTTCAAGGGCTTTAAGAGGCTGTTTGGATGTCTTTTTTTTTTTTTATGTAGAACCATATAACTTGGTTGGTAGGATAATTTTTAAAACACCCCTTGTTTTAGTAGAATGCAATTTTCAGAGTCAGTTTGTTTGCAAAACAGTTTCTGCAAACAGAATTTAGAGAATAACATTTTAGCCGCCTAGATTGTGATGTTCGGTCTGTCAAGATGACGGGTGTATACTTAACAACTGAAAGAAACAGTTACTTGTAGTAGTAAGTAGCGAGAGGAGAAGAGGAGAGGGAGAGGACACCTTATTTTATTTATTTATTTATATAGTATCTTGATTAAGTCATTTCATATCTCTTTTATGAATTCTGTTTTTACTAGTTCACTTATATGATTTGTCCAAATTCTGCACACTTCAACCTCTGTCATGATAGAGTAGATTTCCAGATGTTTTGTTAATCTGATGAAAATGGTTTGTGAATGGCATGGTTAAAACATCTTAGGGTATGATATTCAAGAAAAGTTATATCTGACATTGCTATCTTCATTCACTGTATTTATTTCATTCACTGACATTGTTACAACTCCATTCTAATATTTTTCATAAAGGGGATCTGTGCACATGTTGACCTCATGCGCTTTGAAGATGGAATTGCCATTGTCTCACTCGAGTCACCGTGTGTGATGCATTTTACTCGAGTTGATGAAACTTCCTGTGATCCTACTAGCAAGGGAGAAGTCGATGTATCGATGTCAAAAGTGCCCATATACCTAAACCCAGGATCGGTTGTTTTATTGTGGGGTGAAGCNCCTTTTCCCTCCCATTTTCATTCTCTCTAACCTTCAACCACTTCTATTTAAATTCCTCTCCCATTTTATATGCAAGAAGACCTATTGACTCCCTGTGAGATCCCACATCGGTTGGGGAGGAGAACTAAACATTCTTTATAAAGGTGTGGAAACCTCTCCCTAGCAGACGTGTTTTAAAAACCTTGAGGGGAAGCCTGAAAGAGGACAATATTTGCTAGCAGTTGGCTTGGGCCGTTACACTCCCTCTTGCTTGCATGTGAAGACGCACACCCATTTTCATTTCCCTTCTCTCTAGTGAAACACTCTCCTCACTTTCTCACTCATGGTAACTTCCTCTAGGGGAGGATGAGTACTCCTCCATTTACTACTTCTTAGGGCATGATCATTCTAGATATGATATGGGTTCAATTACATTGAAAAAATATTCATGAAGGCAAAATCCTAGTATGAACAAAGAGAGTAGGCATTGATAGATCAGTTAATTGGTTGGTGAAAAAAATCAGTTCTTTTAAATGTATCATGAACCTACGGTTGGTTTAAGGGTCGGTCTAACCTTAACTCCAAATGATCCCTGCAGACTTTACCCCCACCACCAACGTCGGGAAGTATTCAACTGTAATAGCCCAAACCTACCGCTAGTAGATAATGTTTTCTTTGGGCTTTTTCTCTTTCGGGCTTCCCCTCAAAGTTTTTAAAATGCGTCTACTCGTGAGAGGTTTCCATACCTTTATAAAAATTGTCTCGTTCCTCTCTTCAACCAGTGTGAGATCTCACAATCCACCCCCTTGGAGGCCAGCATCTTCGTTGGCACTCGTTCCCCTCTCTAATCGATATGAGATCTCACCATGTAGGTAGAGAAATGGTTTGCGTTTGTGTTTGGAATCGTACGAATTAAAATGTTCATGGTTCTGATATTGAATTAATTGTGTTTGTTCGTCTTGCAGGAATGGAAGAACAATAGGAGTAGGAGTACTTCATGAGCTGCTTTTTTTTTTTTAAGTTTTCTACAATGAGGCCTCTTATTCTCACTCACATTTTTATCCCATCAATCTATTCTCTTCATCTTAATTTTAATCTTAGATTGAATGATGATTAGCAGGAAATTAGTGTGCTAATTAAATTAGCTCATGAAGATTTATATGCTCACGTTATCTTTATATCAAATACAAATAGATTTTGATTCAATTGTACAATACTTTTAAGTCAATTTTTTAGATTTTAGAAGTGTTTTCAACGTAAATAGCGATAGTTTTGAAGTATACAAGTGGCTAATAACCCTAGTAAAAATTTGTTCGTGGTTGTAGCACATCTATTAGTTTATTTGCGTATATCATATTTAAGAGTATACACAAGTCTTGAAAATCTAACTCGACTAACCAAAGCCGACAAACAGGTTGGTGTCAATTTTGCAAATTGCATAACTAAGATGTTGGTCGATTTTGTTATTGTTGCTAAAATGCTAGCGAAAAATTTGTTCGTAGTTGTAGCAATCTATTAGTTTGTTTGGATATAGCATGGCTAGGAGTGTAGACAAAGTCGATATATAGTTGGTGAGGTTGATGGGTATCAATTTTGCAAATTGCATTGATTTTGCTACCGGGTTAAAATGGTAATTAGTATTTTATTCAATAATAATTTTTTTTTTGAATCAAATTAAATTTAAATTAAATTATGCTAATAAATTAAAAATTATAAAATTATTACGTATAATTCAAATAATAGATATTAAATTGAAACTTTTATACGGCGAAATTTCACCCCCAAAAAAAAAGAAAATTGCTCAAAGAAATTATAATTTAACTAAAAAAGGAATGTGCTGGATGAAAGGTTGCGACGACCGGAGGGAAATGGGGGAAGAGCTGGATGATGAGCGGGAAATCCTGAAGCAAGTTTTTGGCGATTCTTCTGAAGATGAAGACTGTGAAGATCAAACTGTAATAGGAGATTCAGCATATGAAGGGGGCCACATTCGTAGATGGGAGCAAGCCAAGGAAATCAGAGGTTTATGGCTGTGCAGAAGCTTCCTGTCTCCCCAACAAGAATCATCGCTACTCGCTGCAATCCGAAACGGTTCGTTGTCTCGGAATCTATCTGTTACTTTCCTGCAATTTCTTATCTCAAGTTGCTTTGAAAGAGAATATCGAAGAAAATTGAATTTCTCTATGTTTTGATCATTCTTCTTCTTC